>NC_052310.1:1494693-1583584 GCF_016432855.1 Salvelinus namaycush
ACCAATGAAGGACTGTACTGGCTACAAAGTTACAGAAAGATACACCAACAACTACACATGGAGACTGTACTGGCTACAAAGTTACGAAGATAAACCACAAATACACATGGAGACTGTACTGGCTACAAAGTACAGAAAGATAAACCAACAACTACACATGGAGACTGTACTGGCTACAAAGTTACAGAAAGAAAACCAACAAATACACATGGAGACTGTACTGGCTACAAAGTTACAGAAAGATACACCAACAACTACACATGGAGACTGTATGGCTACAAAGTTACAGACGATAAAAACAACAACTACACATGGAGACTGTACTGGCTACAAAGTACAGGAAGATACACACAACTCACATGGGACGTATGGCTACAAAGTACAGAACGATAAACACACTACCATGGAGACTGTATGGTACAAAGTTACAGAAAGATACACCAACAAACATGGAGACTGTACTGGCTACAAGTTACAGGAAGATACACCAACAACTACACATGGAGACTGTACTGGCTACAAAGTTACAGAAAGATACCAACAACTACACATGGAGAATGTATGGCTACAAAGTTACAGAAAGATACACCAACAACTACACATGGAGACTGTACTGGCTACAAAGTTACAGAAGATAAACCAACAACTACACATGGAGACTGTACTGGTACAAAGTACGAAAGATAAACCAAACAACTACAATGAGACTGTACTGGCTACAAAGTTACAGGAAGATAAACCAACAACTAAACATGGAGACTGTTACTGGCTACAAAGTTACAGAACGATACACCAACAACTACACATGGAGACTGTACTGGCTACAAAGTACAGAAGATAAACCAAACAACACAGAGGATGTATGGCTACAAAGTTACAGAAAGATAACACCAACAACTACACATGGAGACTGTTCGGCTACAAAGTTACAGAAGATAACCAACAACTACACATGGAGACTGTACTGGCTACAAAGTTACAGAAAGATACCACAACTACACATGGAGAACTGTACTGGCTACAAAAGTTACAGAAAGATAAACCAACAAACTACACATGGAGACTGTACTGCTACAAAGTTACAGAAAGATAAACCAAAACTACACATGGAGACTGTACTGGCTACAAAGTTACAGAAGATAAACCCACAACTACACATGAGACTGTACTGGCTACAAAAGTTACAGGAAGAGTACAACCAACAACTACACATGGAGACTGTACTGGCTACAAAGTTACAGAACGATAAACCCAACAACTACACATGAGACTGTACTGGCTACAAAGTTACAGAAGATAACCCACAACTACACATGGAGACTGTACTGGCTACAAAGTTACAGAAGATAAACCAACAACTACAATGGAGACTGTACTGGCTACAAAGTTACAGAAGATACACCAACAACACACATGGAGACTGTACTGGCTACAAAGTTACAGAAGATAAACCAACAAACTAACAGGACTGTACTGGCTACAAGTTCAGAAGATACACCAACAACTACACATGGAGACTGTACTGGCTACAAAGTTACAGAAAGATAAACCAACCAACTACAAATGGAGACTGTAACTGGCTACAAAGTTACAGAAAGATAAACCAACAACTACACATGGAGACTGTACTGGCTACAAAGTTACAGGAAGATAACCAACAACTACACATGGAGACTGTACTGGCTACAAAGTTACAGAAGATATAACCAACAACTACACATGGAGACTGTACTGGCTACAAAGTTCAGGAAGAACACCCACAAATACACATGGAGACTGTACTGGCTACAAAGTTACAGAACGATAAACCAACAACTACACATGGAGACTGTACTGGCTACAAAGTTACAGGAAAGATAAACCAACAACACACATGGAGACTGTACTGGCTACAAAGTTACAGAAAGATACACAACAACTACACATGGAGACTGTACTGGCTACAAAGTTACAGAAGATACACCAACAACTACACATGGAGACTGTATGGCAAAGTTAAGGAAAGATAACCAACAAACTACACATGCAGACTGTACTGGCTACAAAGTTACAGAAAGATAAACCACAACTACACATGGAGACTGTACTGGCTACAAAGTTACAGAAAGATAACCACAAACTACACATGGAGACTGTACTGGCTACAAAGTTACAGAAGATACACCAACAACTAACATGGAGACTGTACTGGCTACAAAGTTACAGAAGATAAACCAACAACTACACTGGAGACTGTACTGGCTACAAAGTTACAGAAAGATAACCAACAACTACACATGGAGACTGTACTGGCTACAAAGTTACGAAGATACACCAACAACTACACATGGAGACTGTACTGGCTACAAAGTTACAGAAAGATAAACCAACAAACTACACATGGAGACTGTACTGGCTACAAAGTTACAGGAAGATAAACCAACAACTACACATGGAGACGTACTGGCTACAAAGTTACAGAAGATACCCAACAACTACACATGGAGACTGTACTGGCTCAAAAGTTACAGAAAGATAAACCAACAACTACACATGGAGACTGTACTGGCTACAAAGTTACAGAAGATAACACCAACAACTACACATGGAGAATGTACTGGCTACAAAGTTACAGAAAGATAAACCAACAACTACACATGGAGAGATGTACTGGCTACAAAGTTACAGAAAGATCAACAACTACACATGGAGACTGTAATGGCTACAAAGTTACAGGAAGATAAACAAACAACTACCATGGAGACTGTACTGGCTAAAAGTTACAGAAAGATAACCAACAACTACACATGGAGACTGTACTGGCTACAAAGTTACAGAAGATAAACCAACAACTACACATGAGACTGTACTGGCTACAAAGTTACAGAAAGATACCCAACAACTACACATGAGGGACTGTACTGGCTACAAAGTTACAGAAGATAAACCAACAACTACACATGGAGACTGTACTGGCTACAAAGTTACAGAAAGATACACCAACAACTACACATGAGACTGTACTGGCTACAAAGTACAGAAGAAAATAAACCAACAAACTACACATGGAGACTGTACTGGCTACAAAGTTACAGAAAGATACACCAAACAACTACACATGGAGACTGTACTGGCTACAAAGTTACAGGAGATAACACCAACAACTACACATGGAGACTGTACTGGCTACAAAGTTACAGAAAGATAACCAACAACTACACATGGAGACTGTACTGGCTACAAAGTTACAGAAGATAACCAACAATACAATGAGACCTGTACTGGCTACAAATACAAAGATAACAACAACTACACATGGAGACTGTACTGGCTACAAAGTTACAGAAGATACAACCAACAACTACACATGGAGACTGTACTGGCTACAAAGTTACAGAAAGATAACCAACAACTACACATGGAGACTGTACTTGCTACAAAGTTACAGAAAGATACACCAACAACACACATGGAGACTGTACTGGCTACAAAGTTAAGAAGATACACCAACAACTACACATGGAGACTGTACTGGCTACAAAGTTACAGAAGATACACCAACAACTACACATGAGACTGTACTGGCTACAAAGTTACAGAAAGATAAACACACAAACTAACATGGAGACTGTACTGGCTACAAAGTTACAGAAGATAAACCAACAACTACACATGGAGACTGTACTGGCTACAAAGTTACAGAAAGATACACCAAACAACTACACATGGAGACGTACTGGCTACAAAGTTACAGAAAGTAAACCAACAACTACACATGGAGACTGTACTGGTACAAAGTTACAGAAAGATAAACCAACAACTACACATGGAGACTGTACTGGCTACAAAGTTACAGAAGATAAACCAACAACTACACATGGGACTGTACTGGCTACAAAGTTACAGAAAGATAAACCCAACAACTACACATGGAGGACTGTACTGGCTACAAAGTTACAGAAAGATACACCAACAACTACACATGGAGACTGTACTGGCTACAAAGTTACAGAAAGATACACAACAACTACACATGGAGACTGTACTGGCTACAAAGTTACAGAAAGATAAACCAACAACTACACATGGAGACTGTACTGGCTACAAAGTTACAGAAAGATACAACCAACAACTACACATGGAGACGTATGGCTACAAAGTTACAGAAAAAACCCACAAATACACATGGAGACTGTACTGGCTACAAAGTTACAGAAAAGATACACCAACAACTACACATGGAGACTGTACTGGCTACAAAGTACGAAAGATAAACCAACAAACTACACATGGAGACTGTACTGGCTACAAAGTTACAGAAAGATAACCAACAACTACACATGGAGACTGTACTGGCTACAAAGTTACAGAAAGATAACCAACAACTACACATGGAGACTGTACTGGCTACAAAGTTACAGAAAGATACACCAACAAACTACACATGGAGACTGTACTGGCTACAAAGTTACAGAAGATACACCAACAACTACACATGGAGACTGTACGGCTACAAAGTTACAGAAAGAAAACCAACAACTACACATGGAGACTCGTACTGGCTACAAAGTTACAGAAGATAAACCAACAACTTACACATGGAGACTGTACTGGCTACAAAGTTACAGAAAAGATAACCAACAAATACACATGGAGACTGTACTGGCTACAAGTTACAGAAAGATAATAACATGAGACTGTACTGGCTACAAAGTACAAGAGATAAACCAACAACTACACATGGAGACTGTACTGGCTACAAAGTTACAGAAAGATAAAACAACAACTACACATGAGACTGTACTGGCTACAAAGTTACAGAAAGATAAACAACAACTACACATGGAGACTGTACTGGCTACAAAGTTACAGAAAGATACACCAACAACTACACATGGAGACTTATGGCTACAAAGTTACAGAAGATAACCAACAACTACACATGGAGACTGTACTGGCTACAAAGTTACAGAAAGATACACAACAAACTACACATGAGGACTGTACTGGCTACAAAGTTACAGAAGATAAACCAACAACTACACATGGAGACTGTACTGGCTACAAAGTTACAGAAAGAACACCAACAACTACACATGGAGACTGGACTGGCTACAAAGTTACAGAAAGATAAAACCAACAACTACACATGGAGACTGTACTGGCTACAAAGTTACAGAAAGATAAACAACTACACATGGAGGACTGTACTGGCTACAAAGTTACAGAAGAAAACCAACAACTACACATGGAGACTGTACTGGCTACAAAGTTACAGAAAGATAAACCAACAACTACACATGGAGACTGTATGGCTACAAAGTTACAGAAAGATACAACCAACAACACACATGGAGACTGTACTGGCTACAAAGTTACAGGAAGATACACCAACAACTACACATGAGACTGTACTGGCTACAAAGTACAGAAAATAAACCACAAAACTACAATGGAGACTGTACTGGCTACAAAGTACAGAAGATAAACCAACAACTACACATGGGAGACTGTACTGGCTACAAAGTTACAGAAGATAAACCAACAACTACACATGGAGACTGTACTGGCTACAAAGTTACAGAAAGATACACAACAACTACACATGGAGGACTGTACTGGCTAAAGTTACAGAAAGATAACCAACAACTACACATGGAGACTGTACTGGCTACAAAGTACAGAAGATAAACCAACACACACATGGAGCTGACTGGCTACAAAGTTACAGAAAGATAAACCCACAACTACACATGGAGACTGTACTGGCTACAAAGTTACAGAAAGATACACCAACAACTACACATGGAGACTGTACTGGCTACAAAGTTACAGAAAGATACACCAACAACTACACATGGAGACTGTACTGGCTACAAAGTTACAGAGAAAGATAACCAACAACTACACATGGAGACTGTACTGGCTACAAAGTTTACAGAAGATAAACCAACAACTACACATGGAGACTGTACTGGCTACAAAGTTACAGAAAGATACACCAACAACTACACATGGAGACTGTACTGGCTACAAAGTTACAGAAATATACACCCACAACTACACATGGAGACTGTACTGGCTACAAAGTTACAGAAAGATAAACCAACAACTACACATGGAGACTGTACTGGCTACAAAGTTACAGGAAGATACACCAACAAACTACACAGGAGACTGTACTGGCTACAAAGTTACAGAAGATAACCAACAACTACACATGGAGACTGTACTGGCTACAAAGTTACAGAAAGATAACCAACAACTACACATGGAGACTGTACTGGCTACAAAGTTACAGAACGATACACCAACAACTACACATGGAGACTGTACTGGCTACAAAGTTACAGAGAAGATACACCAACAACTACACATGGAGACTGTACTGGCTACAAAGTTACAGGAAAGATACACCAACAACTACACATGGAGACTGTACTGGCTACAAAGTTACAGAAAGATAAACCAACAACTACACATGGAGACTGTACTGGCTACAAAGTTAAGAAACGATAAACCAACAACTACACATGGAGACTGTACTGGCTACAAAGTTACAGAAGATAAACCAACAACTACACAGGGAGACTGTACTGGCTACAAAGTTACAGAAAGATACACCAACAACTACACATGGAGACTGTACTGGCTACAAAGTTACAGGAAAGATACACCAACAACTACACATGGAGACTGTACTGGCTACAAAGTTACAGAAAGATAAACCAACAACACACATGGAGACTGTACTGGCTACAAAGTTACAGAAAGATAAACCAACAACTACACATGGAGACTGTCCTGGCTACAAAGTTACAGAAAGATACACCAACAACTACACATGGAGACTGTACTGGCTACAAAGGTACAGAAAGAACAACCAACAAACTACACATGGAGGACTGTACTGGCTACAAAGTTACAGAAGATAAACCAACAACTACACATGGAGACTGTACTGGCTACAAAGTACAGAAAGATAAACCAACAACTACACATGGAGACTGTAATGGCTACAAAGTTACAGAAAGATACAACCAACAACTACACATGGAGACTGTACTGGCTACAAAGTTACAGGAAGATACACCAACAACTACACATGGAGACTGTACTGGCTACAAAGTTACAGAAAATACACAACAACTACACATGGAGACTGTAACTGGCTACAAAGTTACAGAAAGATACACCAACAACTACACATGGAGACTGTACTGGCTACAAAGTTACAGGAAGATAAACCAACAACTACACATGGAGACTGTACTGGCTACAAAGTTACAGGAAGATAAACCAACAACTACACATGGAGACTGTACTGGCTACAAAGTTACAGAAGATAAACCAACAACTACACATGGAGACTGTACTGGCTACAAAGTTACAGGAAGATACACAACAACAACTACACATGAGGATTACTGGCTACAAAGTTACAGAAAGATAAACCAACAACTACACATGGAGACTGTACTGGCTACAAAGTTACAGAAAGATAAACCAACAACTACACATGGAGACTGTACTGGCTACAAAGTTACAGAAAGATAAACCAACAACTACACATGGAGACTGTACTGGCTACAAAGTTACAGAAAGATCCAACAACTACACATGGAGACTGTACTGGCTACAAAGTTACAGAAGATACACCAAACAACACACATGGAGACTGTACTGGCTACAAAGTTACAGAAAGATACACCAACAAATACACATGGAGACTGTATGGCTACAAAGTTACAGAAGATAAACCCAAACTACACATGAGACTGTACTGGCTACAAAGTACAGAAAGATACACCAACAACTACACATGGAGACTGTACTGGCTACAAAGTTACAGAAAGAAACCAACAACTACACATGGAGACTGTACTGGCTACAAAGTTACAGAAAGATCCAACAACTACACATGGAGACTGTACTGGCTACAAAGTTACAGGAAGATACACCAACAACTACACATGGAGACTGTACTGGCTACAAAGTTACAGAAAGATAAACCAACAACTACACATGGAGACTGTACTGGCTACAAAGTTACAGAAAGATACACAACAACTACACATGGAGACTGTACTGGCTACAAAGTTACAGAAAGATAACCAACAACTACACATGGAGACTGTTACTGGCTACAAAGTGTACAGAAAGATAAACCAAACAACTACACATGGAGACTGTACTGGCTACAAAGTTACAGAAAGATAAACCAACAACTACACATGGAGACTGTACTGGCTACAAAGTTACAGAAAGATACACCAACAACTACACATGGAGACTGTACTGGCTACAAAGTTACAGAACGATAAACCCACAACTACACATGGAGACTGTACTGGTACAAAGTTACAGAAAGATACACCAACAACTACACATGGAGACTGTACTGGCTACAAAGTTACAGAAAGATACACCAACAAACTACACATGGAGACTGTACTGGCTACAAAGTTACAGAAAGATACACCAACAACTACACATGGAGACGTACTGGCTACAAAGTACAGAAGATAAACCAACAAACTACACATGGAGACTGTACTGGCTACAAAGTTACAGAAGATAAACCAACAACTACACATGGAGACTGTTACGGCTACAAAGTTACAGAAAGATAAACCAACAACTACACCATGGAGACTGTACTGGCTACAAAGTTAAAGAACGATAAACCACAACTACACATGGAGACTGACTGGCTACAAGTACGAAGATAAACCCAAACTACACAGGAGACTGATGGCTACAAAGTTACAGAAAGATAACCAACAACTACACATGGAGACTGTACTGGCTACAAAGTTACAGAAAGATACACCAAAACTACACATGGAGACTGTACTGGCTACAAAGTTACAGGAAGATACACCAACAACTACACATGGAGACTGTACTGGCTACAAAGTTACAGAAAGAACACAACAAACACATGGAGACTGTACTGGCTACAAAGTTACAGAAAAGATACACCAAACAACTACACATGGAGACTGTACTGGCTACAAAGTTACAGAAGATACACCAAACAACTACACATGCAGACTGTACTGGCTACAAAGTTACAGAAAGATAAACCACAACTACACATGGAGACTGTACGGCTACAAAGTACAGAAAGATACACCAACAACTACACATGAGACTACTGGCTACAAAGTTACAGAAGATAAACCAACAACTACACATGGAGACTGTACTGGCTACAAAGTTACGAAAGAACCCAACTACACATGGAGACGTACTGGCTACAAAGTACAGAAAGATACACCAACAACTACACATGGAGACTGTACTGGCTACAAAGTTACAGAAGATAACACCAACAACTACACATGGAGACTGTACTGGCTACAAAGTTACAGAAAGATAAACCAAAACTACACATGGAGACTGTACTGGCTACAAAGTTACAGAAAGATACAACAACAACTACACATGGAGACTGTACTGGCTACAAAGTACAGAAGATAAACCAACAACTACACATGGAGACTGTACTGGCTACAAAGTTACAGAAAGATACACAACAACTACACATGGAGACTGTACTGGCTACAAAGTTACAGAAAGATACACCAACAACTACACAGGAGACTGTACTGGCTACAAAGTTACAGAAAGATACAACCAACAACTACACATGGAGACTGTACTGGCTACAAAGTTACAGAAAGATAAACCACACTACACATGGAGACTGTACTGGCTACAAAGTTACAGAAAGATACACACAACTACACATGGAGACTTTACTGGCTACAAAGTTACAGAAAGATAAACAACAACTACACATGGAGACTGTACTGGCTACAAAGTACAGAAAGATAAACCAAAACTACACATGGAGACTGTACTGGCTACAAAGTTACAGGAAGAACACCAACAACTACAATGGAGACTGTACTGGCTACAAAGTTACAGAAAGATAACCAACAACTACACATGGAGACGTACTGGCTACAAAGTTACAGAAAGATACACCAACAAACTACACATGGAGACTGTACTGGCTACAAAAGTTACAGAAAGATAACACCAACAACTACACATGGAGACTGTACTGGCTACAAAGTTACAGAAAAGATAAACCAACAACTACACATGGAGACTGTACTGGCTACAAAGTTACAGAAAGATACAACACAAATACACATGGAGACTGTACTGGCTACAAAGTTACAGAAAGATACACCAACAAACTACACATGGGAGACTGTACTGGCTACAAAGTTACAGAACGATAAACCACACAACTACACATGGGAGACTGTTACTGGCTACAAAGTTACAGAAAGATACACCAACAACTACACATGGAGACTGATACTGGCTACAAAGTTACAGAAAGATACACCAACAACTACACATGGAGACTGTACTGGCTACAAAGTACAGAAGATAACCCAACAACTACACATGGAGACTGTACTGGCTACAAAGTTACAGAAAGATAAACCAACAAACTACACATGGAGACTGTATGGCTACAAAGTTACAGAAAGATACACCAAAACTACACAATGAGGACTTACTGGCTACAAAGTTACAGAAAGATAAACCAACAACTACACATGGAGACTGTACTGGCTACAAAGTACAGAAGATAAACCCACAACTACAACATGGAGACTGTACTGGCTACAAAGTTACAGAACGATAAACCACAAATACACATGGAGACTGTACTGGCTACAAAGTTACAGGAAAGATAAACCAACAACTACACATGGAGACTGTACTGGCTACAAAGTTACAGAAAGATACAACTACACATGGAGACTGACTGGCTACAAAAGTACAGGAAGATACACCAACAACTACACATGGAGACTGTACTGGCTACAAACGTTACAGAAAGATAACCAACAACTACACATGGAGAAGAGACTGTACTGGCTACAAAGTACAGAAAGATACACCAACAACTACACATGGAGACTGTACTGCTACAAAGTTACAGAAAGATAACCAACAACTACACATGGAGACTGTACTGGCTACAAAGTTACAGAAAGATAACCAACAACTACACATGGAGACTGTACTGGCTACAAAGTTACAGAAAGATAACCAACAACTACACATGGAGACTGTACTGGCTACAAAGTTACAGAAAGATACACCAACAACTACACATGGAGACTGTACTGGCTACAAAGTTACAGGAAAGATAAACCAACAACTACACATGGAGACTGTACTGGCTACAAAGTTACAGAAAGATAAACCAACAACTACACATGGAGACTGTACTGGCTACAAAGTTACAGAAAGATAAACCAACAACTACACATGGAGACTGTACTGGCTACAAAGTTACAGAAAGATAAACCAACAACTACACATGGAGACTGTACTGGCTACAAAGTTACAGAGAAGATACACCAACAACTACACATGGAGACTGTACTGGCTACAAAGTTACAGAAAGATAAACCAACAACTACACATGGAGACTGTACTGGCTACAAAGTTACAGAAAGATAAACCAACAACTACACATGGAGACTGTACTGGCTACAAAGTTACAGAAAGATAAACCAACAACTACACATGGAGACTGTACTGGCTACAAAGTTACAGAAAGATACACCAACAACTACACATGGAGACTGTACTGGCTACAAAGTTACAGAAGATAAACCAACAACTACACATGGAGACTGTACTGGCAGTTATACAAAAGTTACAGAAAGATAACCAACAACTACACATGGAGACTGTACTGGCTACAAAGTTACAGAAAGATACACCAACAACTACACATGGAGACTGTACTGGCTACAAAGTTACAGAAGATAAACCCACAACTACACATGGAGACTGTACTGGCTACAAAGTTACAGAAAGATACACCAACAACTACACATGGAGACTGTACTGGCTACAAAGTTACAGAAAGATAAACCAACAACTACACATGGAGACTGTACTGGCTACAAAGTTACAGAAAGATACACCAACAACTACACATGGAGACTGTACTGGCTACAAAGTTACAGAAAGATACACCAACAACTACACATGGAGACTGTACTGGCTACAAAGTTACAGAAAGATACACCAACAAACTACACATGGAGACTGTACTGGCTACAAAGTTACAGGAAAGATACACCAACAACTACACATGGAGACTGTACTGGCTACAAAGTTACAGAAAGATAAACCACAACTACACATGGAGACTGTACTGGCTACAAAGTTACAGAAAGATAAACCAACAACTACACATGGAGACTGTACTGGCTACAAAGTTACAGAAAGATAAACCCACAACTACACATGGAGACTGTACTGGCTACAAAGTTACAGAAAGATACACCAACAACTACACATGGAGACTGTACTGGCTACAAAGTTACAGGAAAGATACACCAACAACTACACATGGAGACTGTACTGGCTACAAAGTTACAGAAGATACACCAACAACTACACATGGAGACTGTACTGGCTACAAAGTTACAGAAAGATACACCAACAACTACACATGGAGACTGTACTGGCTACAAAGTTACAGAAAGATAACCAACAACTACACATGGAGACTGTACTGGCTACAAAGTTACAGAAAGATAAACCAACAACTACACATGGAGACTGTACTGGCTACAAAGTTACAGAAGATAAACCAACAACTACACATGGAGACTGTACTGGCTACAAAGTTACAGAAAGATACACCAACAACTACACATGGAGACTGTACTGGCTACAAAGTTACAGAAAGATAAACCAACAACTACACATGGAGACTGTACTGGCTACAAAGTTACAGAAAGATAAACCAACAACTACACATGGAGACTGTACTGGCTACAAAGTTACAGAAAGATACACCAACAACTACACATGGAGACTGTACTGGCTACAAAGTTACAGAAAGATACACCAACAACTACACATGGAGACTGTACTGGCTACAAAGTTACAGAAAGATACACCAACAACTACACATGGAGACTGTACTGGCTACAAAGTTACAGAAAGATAAACCAACAACTACACATGGAGACTGTACTGGCTACAAAGTTACAGAAAGATAAACCAACAACTACACATGGAGACTGTACTGGCTACAAAGTTACAGAAAGATAAACCAACAACTACACATGGAGACTGTACTGGCTACAAAGTTACAGAAAGATAAACCAACAACTACACATGGAGACTGTACTGGCTACAAAGTTACAGAACGATAAACCCACAACTACACATGGAGACTGTACTGGCTACAAAGTTACAGAAAGATAAACCAACAACTACACATGGAGACTGTACTGGCTACAAAGTTACAGAAAGATACACCAACAACTACACATGGAGACTGTACTGGCTACAAAGTTACAGAAAGATACACCAACAACTACACATGGAGACTGTACTGGCTACAAAGTTACAGAAAGATACACCAACAACTACACATGGAGACTGTACTGGCTACAAAGTTACAGAAAGATAACACCAACAACTACACATGGAGACTGTACTGGCTACAAAGTTACAGAAAGATAAACCAACAACTACACATGGAGACTGTACTGGCTACAAAGTTACAGAAAGATACACCAACAACTACACATGGAGACTGTACTGGCTACAAAGTTACAGAAAGATACACCAACAACTACACATGGAGACTGTACTGGCTACAAAGTTACAGAAAGATACACCAACAACTACACATGGAGACTGTACTGGCTACAAAGTTACAGAAAGATACACCAACAACTACACATGGAGACTGTACTGGCTACAAAGTTACAGAAAGATAAACCAACAACTACACATGGAGACTGTACTGGCTACAAAGTTACAGAAAGATACACCAACAACTACACATGGAGACTGTACTGGCTACAAAGTTACAGAAAGATACACCAACAACTACACATGGAGACTGTACTGGCTACAAAGTTACAGAAGATAAACCAACAACTACACATGGAGACTGTACTGGCTACAAAGTTACAGAAAGATAACCACAACTACACATGGAGGACTGTACTGGCTACAAGTTACAGAAAGATACACCAACAACTACACATGGAGACTGTACTGGCTACAAAGTTACAGAAAGATACACCAACAACTACACATGGAGACTGTACTGGCTACAAAGTTACAGAAGATACACCAACAACTACACATGGAGACTGTACTGGCTACAAAGTTACAGAAAGATACACCAACAACTACACATGGAGACTGTACTGGCTACAAAGTTACAGAAAGATACACCAACAACTACACATGGAGACTGTACTGGCTACAAAGTTACAGAAAGATACACCAACAACTACACATGGAGACTGTACTGGCTACAAAGTTACAGAAAGATAAACCAACAACTACACATGGAGACTGTACTGGCTACAAAGTTACAGAAAGATACACCAACAACTACACATGGAGACTGTACTGGCTACAAAGTTACAGAAAGATAACCAACAACTACACATGGAGACTGTACTGGCTACAAAGTTACAGAAAGATACACCAACAACTACACATGGAGACTGTACTGGCTACAAAGTTACAGAAAGATAAACCAACAACTACACATGGAGACTGTACTGGCTACAAAGTTACAGAAAGATAACCAACAACTACACATGGAGACTGTACTGGCTACAAAGTTACAGAAAGATACACCAACAACTACACATGGAGACTGTACTGGCTACAAAGTTACAGAAAGATAAACCAACAACTACACATGGAGACTGTACTGGCTACAAAGTTACAGAAAGATAAACCAACAACTACACATGGAGACTGTACTGGCTACAAAGTTACAGAAAGATACACCAACAACTACACATGGAGACTGTACTGGCTACAAAGTTACAGAAAGATACACCAACAACTACACATGGAGACTGTACTGGCTACAAAGTTACAGAAAGATAAACCAACAACTACACATGGAGACTGTACTGGCTACAAAGTTACAGAAAGATACACCAACAACTACACATGGAGACTGTACTGGCTACAAAGTTACAGAAAGATAAACCAACAACTACACATGGA
The DNA here is from genome assembly GCF_016432855.1 of Salvelinus namaycush. Lineage (NCBI taxonomy): Eukaryota > Metazoa > Chordata > Actinopteri > Salmoniformes > Salmonidae > Salvelinus > Salvelinus namaycush. The sequence goes on from NC_052310.1 coordinate 1,509,727, forward strand.
GACTGTACTGGCTACAAAGTTACAGAAAGATACACCAACAACTACACATGGAGACTGTACTGGCTACAAAGTTACAGAAAGATACACCAACAACTACACATGGAGACTGTACTGGCTACAAAGTTACAGAAAGATACACCAACAACTACACATGGAGACTGTACTGGCTACAAAGTTACAGAAAGATAAACCAACAACTACACATGGAGACTGTACTGGCTACAAAGTTACAGAAAGATACACCAACAACTACACATGGAGACTGTACTGGCTACAAAGTTACAGAAAGATAAACCAACAACTACACATGGAGACTGTACTGGCTACAAAGTTACAGAAAGATAAACCACAACTACACATGGAGACTGTACTGGCTACAAAGTTACAGAAAGATAAACCAACAACTACACATGGAGACTGTACTGGCTACAAAGTTACAGAAAGATACACCAACAACTACACATGGAGACTGTACTGGCTACAAAGTTACAGAAGATACACCAACAACTACACATGGAGACTGTACTGGCTACAAAGTTACAGAAGATACACCAACAACTACACATGGAGACTGTACTGGCTACAAAGTTACAGAAGATACACCAACAACTACACATGGAGACTGTACTGGCTACAAAGTTACAGAAAGATACACCAACAACTACACATGGAGACTGTACTGGCTACAAAGTTACAGAAAGATACACCAACAACTACACATGGAGACTGTACTGGCTACAAAGTTACAGAAAGATACACCAACAACTACACATGGAGACTGTACTGGCTACAAAGTTACAGAAAGATACACCAACAACTACACATGGAGACTGTACTGGCTACAAAGTTACAGAAAGATAACCAACAACTACACATGGAGACTGTACTGGCTACAAAGTTACAGAACGATAAACCAACAACTACACATGGAGACTGTACTGGCTACAAAGTTACAGAACGATAAACCAACAACTACACATGGAGACTGTACTGGCTACAAAGTTACAGAACGATAACCAACAACTACACATGGAGACTGTACTGGCTACAAAGTTACAGAAAGATACACCAACAACTACACATGGAGACTGTACTGGCTACAAAGTTACAGAAAGATACACCAACAACTACACATGGAGACTGTACTGGCTACAAAGTTACAGAAAGATACACCAACAACTACACATGGAGACTGTACTGGCTACAAAGTTACAGAAAGATACACCAACAACTACACATGGAGACTGTACTGGCTACAAAGTTACAGAAAGATACACCAACAACTACACATGGAGACTGTACTGGCTACAAAGTTACAGGAAGATACACCAACAACTACACATGGAGACTGTAGTGGCTACAATGTTACAGAAAGATACACCAACAACTACACATGGAGACTGTACTGGCTACAAAGTTACAGAAAGATAAACCCACAACTACACATGGAGACTGTACTGGCTACAAAGTTACAGAAAGATACACCAACAACTACACATGGAGACTGTACTGGCTACAAAGTTACAGAAAGATAAACCAACAACTACACATGGAGACTGTACTGGCTACAAAGTTACAGAAAGATACAACTACACATGGAGACTGTACTGGCTACAAAGTTACAGGAAGATACACCAACAACTACACATGGAGACTGTACTGGCTACAAAGTTACAGAAAGATAAACCAACAACTACACATGGAGACTGTACTGGCTACAAAGTTACAGAAAGATAAACCAACAACTACACATGGAGACTGTACTGGCTACAAAGTTACAGAACGATAAACCAACAACTACACATGGAGACTGTACTGGCTACAAAGTTACAGAAAGATACACCAACAACTACACATGGAGACTGTACTGGCTACAAAGTTACAGAACGATAAACCCACAACTACACATGGAGACTGTACTGGCTACAAAGTTACAGAAAGATACACCAACAACTACACATGGAGACTGTACTGGCTACAAAGTTACAGAAAGATACACCAACAACTACACATGGAGACTGTACTGGCTACAAAGTTACAGAAAGATACACCAACAACTACACATGGAGACTGTACTGGCTACAAAGTTACAGAAAGATAAACCAACAACTACACATGGAGACTGTACTGGCTACAAAGTTACAGAAAGATAAACCAACAACTACACATGGAGACTGTACTGGCTACAAAGTTACAGAAAGATAAACCAACAACTACACATGGAGACTGTACTGGCTACAAAGTTACAGAACGATAAAGCCACAACTACACATGGAGACTGTACTGGCTACAAAGTTACAGAACGATAAACCCACAACTACACATGGAGACTGTACTGGCTACAAAGTTACAGAAAGATACACCAACAACTACACATGGAGACTGTACTGGCTACAAAGTTACAGAAAGATACACCAACAACTACACATGGAGACTGTACTGGCTACAAAGTTACAGGAAGATAAACCAACAACTACACATGGAGACTGTACTGGCTACAAAGTTACAGAAAGATACACCAACAACTACACATGGAGACTGTACTGGCTACAAAGTTACAGAAAGATACACCAACAACTACACATGGAGACTGTACTGGCTACAAAGTTACAGGAAGATACACCAACAACTACACATGCAGACTGTACTGGCTACAAAGTTACAGAAAGATAAACCCACAACTACACATGGAGACTGTACTGGCTACAAAGTTACAGAAAGATACACCAACAACTACACATGGAGACTGTACTGGCTACAAAGTTACAGAACGATAAACCAACAACTACACATGGAGACTGTACTGGCTACAAAGTTACAGAAAGATACAACTACACATGGAGACTGTACTGGCTACAAAGTTACAGGAAGATAAACCAACAACTACACATGGAGACTGTACTGGCTACAAAGTTACAGAACGATAAACCAACAACTACACATGGAGACTGTACTGGCTACAAAGTTACAGGAAGATAAACCAACAACTACACATGGAGACTGTACTGGCTACAAAGTTACAGAAAGATACAACTACACATGGAGACTGTACTGGCTACAAAGTTACAGGAAGATACACCAACAACTACACATGGAGACTGTACTGGCTACAAAGTTACAGAAAGATAAACCAACAACTACACATGGAGACTGTACTGGCTACAAAGTTACACAAACTGAAATAGAATACATTATAAACGCATGTCCTACGAGGAAAAATTAGCATAGATTTTTTGGTTTCCTCCTCCTCCTCTTCCTCTCTCCTCCTCTTCTTCCTCCTCTCTCCTCATCTTCTTCCTCCTCCTCCTCTTCCTCTCTCCTCCTCATCTTCTTCCTCATCCTCCTCATCTTCTTCCTCATCCTCCTCCTTGTCCTCCTCTTCCTCCTCATCCTCCTGAATCAAGAACCTGCAAACAGCCTAGAGAAGACAAGATATCTCCACCACCAGCTGTTGTTTCCTGCCTGAACCTGGTTTTCCTAAACCAGTCTGTTCTGCTCCTGGGTGAGAGGCTGCTCTAGAGGCACCTTGTTGTCCTAAACCAGTCTGTTCTGCTCCTGGGTGAGAGGCTGCTGTAGAGGAACCTGGTTTTCCTAAACCAGTCTGTTCTGCTCCTGGGTGAGAGGCTGCTCTAGAGGAACCTTGTTGTCCTAAACCAGTCTGTTCTGCTCCTGGGTGAGAGGCTGCTCTAGAGGAACCTGGTTTTCCTAAACCAGTCTGTTCTGCTCCTGGGTGAGAGGCTGCTCTAGAGGAACCTGGTTTTCCTAAACCAGTCTGTTCTGCTCCTGGGTGTCATCAGGGTTTTAACTCATTTATCATCAGGGTTTTAAAATGGCCTCGTGGCACCTGGGAATTCAAATGCATTTTGTAAGTGATTCTAAAAATGTGGAATCGTGAAAACAAAAAGCGGTTTTACCGAATTCTGTGGAGACCCAAGGTATCTGAAGAGTTAACCAACCCTGTGAACAGGTTTGGTATCTTGTTCTTATATACATTAGCAATGAGGTTAGGTAAGTTGGAAGCTTGTGTAGTAGGGCTTGGTTAACAAAAAGGGAGCAATGAATTGATCTACGGGACTTTAATGAGGACCAGCCAACTGGGATGCAGTGGTGACATCACAGAGGGCCAGCCAACCTTCTGATACAGGATGCAGTGGTGACATCACAGAGGGCCAGCCAACCTTCTGATACAGGATGCAGTGGTGAGTATTAAAACTTTCACCAGTGATACAACGAACGGCGCTACGGTAGACAGCATCCAAATGTTTAAGAGTAGTGGCTGCTGCAATCTGGTAAATGGTGTGAATCAAGAACAGACAGGAAAGTCGACTGTACAATATGCTTCCTTGTATTTAGGGAGAGGCAAGATCTATTTCTAGAAAACAAGACCTCTTTAAAATCGTAGCTTTTTAACTTGCTCATGCGTATGTTTTATAAACAACTGATTTACCTAACTCAGTAGAGACGAAAGGACTTTCCAGAGTTAGCCATCCCTGAGACCGGGTATGGTAACTCTTATGTGTAAAGTTTAGTAGTGATGTTAGGTACAGTGGACGTTTTTGTAAAAAGGTTTTATAAATGAAAACACAGCAACGTATCAACCTACGTGACACCACAGAGGGCCAACCAACCTTCTGATAGAGAATGCAGTGATGACACCACAGAGGGCCAACCAACCTTCTGATAGAGAATGCAGTGATGACACCACAGAGGGCCAACCAACCTTCTGATAGAGAATGCAGTGATGACATCACAGAGGGCCAACCAACCTTCTGATAGAGAATGCAGTGATGACATCACAGAGGGCCAACCAACCTTCTGGTAGAGAATGCAGTGATGACATCACAGAGGGCCAACCAACCTTCTGATAGAGAATGCAGTGATGACATCACAGAGGGCCAACCAACCTTCTGGTAGAGAATGCAGTGATGACATCACAGAGGGCCAACCAACCTTCTGGTAGAGAATGCAGTGATGACATCACAGAGGGCCAACCAACCTTCTGGTAGAGAATGCAGTGATGACATCACAGAGGGCCAACCAACATTCTGGTAGAGAATGCAGTGATGACATCACAGAGGGCCAAACAACATTCTGGTAGAGAATGCAGTGATGACATCACAGAGGGCCAAACAACTGTCTGGTAGAGAATGCAATGATGACATCACAGAGGGCCAACCAACATTCTGGTAGAGAATGCAGTGATGACATCACAGAGGGCCAACCAACATTCTGGTAGAGAATGCAGTGATGACATCACAGAGGGCCAACCAACTGTCTGGTAGAGAATGCAATGATGACATCACAGAGGGCCAACCAACTGTCTGGTAGAGAATGCAGTGATGACATCACAGAGGGCCAAACAACATTCTGGTTGAGAATGCAGTGATGACATCACAGAGGGCCAACCAAACAACTGTCTGGTAGAGAATGCAGTGATGATATCACAGAGGGCAAACCAACCTTCTGGTAGAGAATGCAGTGATGACATCACAGAGGGCCAACCAACATTCTGGTTGAGAATGCAGTGATGACATCACAGAGGGCCAACCAACCTTCTGGTAGAGAATGCAGTGATGACATCACAGAGGGCCAACCAACCTTCTGATAGAGAATGCAGTGATGACATCACAGAGGGCCAACCAACCTTCTGGTAGAGAATGCAGTGATGACATCACAGAGGGCCAACCAACCTTCTGGTAGAGAATGCAGTGATGACATCACAGAGGGCCAACCAACCTTCTGGTAGAGAATGCAGTGATGACATCACAGAGGGCCAACCAACATTCTGGTAGAGAATGCAGTGATGACATCACAGAGGGCCAAACAACATTCTGGTAGAGAATGCAGTGATGACATCACAGAGGGCCAAACAACTGTCTGGTAGAGAATGCAATGATGACATCACAGAGGGCCAACCAACATTCTGGTAGAGAATGCAGTGATGACATCACAGAGGGCCAACCAACATTCTGGTAGAGAATGCAGTGATGACATCACAGAGGGCCAACCAACTGTCTGGTAGAGAATGCAATGATGACATCACAGAGGGCCAACCAACTGTCTGGTAGAGAATGCAGTGATGACATCACAGAGGGCCAAACAACATTCTGGTTGAGAATGCAGTGATGACATCACAGAGGGCCAACCAAACAACTGTCTGGTAGAGAATGCAGTGATGATATCACAGAGGGCAAACCAACCTTCTGGTAGAGAATGCAGTGATGACATCACAGAGGGCCAACCAACATTCTGGTTGAGAATGCAGTGATGACATCACAGAGGGCCAACCAACTGTCTGGTAGAGAATGCAGTTATGACATCACAGAGGGCCAACCAACTGTCTGGTAGAGAATGCAATGATGACATCACAGAGGGCCAACCAACTGTCTGGTAGAGAATGCAGTGATGACATCACAGAGGGCCAACCAACCTTCTGGTAGAGAATGCAGTGATGACATCACAGAGGGCCAACCAACCTTCTGGTAGAGAATGCAGTGATGACATCACAGAGGGCCAACCAACCTTCTGGTAGAGAATGCAGTGATGACATCACAGAGGGCCAACCAACCTTCTGGTAGAGAATGCAGTGATGACATCACAGAGGGCCAACCAACCTTCTGGTAGAGAATGCAGTGATGACATCACAGAGGGCCAACCAACCTTATGGTAGAGAATGCAGTGATGACATCACAGAGGGCCAAACAACCTTCTGGTAGAGAATGCAGTGATGACATCACAGAGGGCCAAACAACATTCTGGTAGAGAATGCAGTGATGACATCACAGAGGGCCAAACAACTGTCTGGTAGAGAATGCAGTGATGACATCACAGAGGGCCAAACAACTGTCTGGTAGAGAATGCAGTGATGACATCACAGAGGGCCAAACAACATTCTGGTAGAGAATGCAGTGATGACATCACAGAGGGCCAAACAACTGTCTGGTAGAGAATGCAGTGATGACATCACAGAGGGCCAAACAACTGTCTGGTAGAGAATGCAGTGATGACATCACAGAGGGCCAACCAACCTTCTGGTAGAGAATGCAGTGATGACATCACAGAGGGCCAAACAACATTCTGGTTGAGAATGCAGTGATGACATCACAGAGGGCCAACCAAACAACTGTCTGGTAGAGAATGCAGTGATGACATCACAGAGGGCCAACCAACCTTCTGGTAGAGAATGCAGTGATGACATCACAGAGGGCCAACCAACCTTCTGGTAGAGAATGCAGTGATGACATCACAGAGGGCCAACCAACATTCTGGTAGAGAATGCAGTGATGACATCACAGAGGGCCAAACAACATTCTGGTTGAGAATGCAGTGATGACATCACAGAGGGCCAACCAACCTTCTGGTAGAGAATGCAGTTATGACATCACAGAGGGCCAACCAACTGTCTGGTAGAGAATGCAATGATGACATCACAGAGGGCCAACCAACTGTCTGGTAGAGAATGCAGTGATGACATCACAGAGTGCCAACCAACTGTCTGGTAGAGAACGCAGTGATGACATCACAGAGGGCCAACCAACTGTCTGGTAGAGAATGCAATGATGACATCACAGAGGGCCAAACAACTGTCTGGTAGAGAATGCAGTGATGACATCACAGAGGGCCAACCAACCTTCTGGTAGAGAATGCAGTGATGACATCACAGAGGGCCAACCAACATTCTGGTAGAGAATGCAGTGATGATATCACAGAGGGCCAAACAACATTCTGGTAGAGAATGCAGTGATGACATCACAGAGGGCCAACCAACTGTCTGGTAGAGAATGCAGTGATGACATCACAGAGGGCCAACCAACTGTCTGGTAGAGAATGCAGTGATGACATCACAGAGGGCCAACCAACTGTCTGGTAGAGAATGCAGTGATGACATCACAGAGGGCCAACCAACTGTCTGGTAGAGAATGCAGTGATGACATCACAGAGGGCTGTAGATCAGATAGAGTCTGGTCAACGTTGGGGGTAACAACAGACACAACAGTACCATAATACAATGAAGGTAGTCTGTACCATGGGGGCCAATAGCATACAAGTGCAGTTACATTTCTTTAACTAGGGATGCAGCAGAGATAGTACTGTGACCTGGTCTATAACGATGCAGCAGAGATAGTACTGTGACCTGGTCTATAACGATGCAGCAGAGATAGTACTGTGACCTGGTCTATAACGATGCAGCAGAGATAGTACTGTGACCTGGTCTACAATCCAACATTTCTTTAACTAGGAATGCAGCAGAGATAGTACTGTGACCTGGTCTAAAACCCGACTGGTGTACATTTAGCCTCTAACACCTCCCAAACCCGGATCCGGGAGCACCCCCATCAGTAGAAAAGCTACTAGCATAGCCTAGCATAGCGTCACAAGTAAATACTAGCATCTAAATATCATTAAATCACAAGTCCAAGACACCAGATGAAAGATACACATCTTGTGAATCCAGACATAATTTCTGATTTTTAAAATGTTTTACAGGGAAGACACAATATGTAAATCTATTAGCTAACCACGTTAGCAAAAGACACCACTTTTTTTACTCCAACAGTTTTTTACTCCATCAGTAGCTATCACAAATTCGACCAAATAAAGATATAAATAGCCACTAACCAAAAAACAAATTCATCAGATGACAGTCTGATAACATATTTATTGTATAGCATATGTTTTGTTAGAAAAATGTGCATATTTCAGGTATAAATCATAGTTTACCATTGCAGCCACCATCACAACTCGACTAGAATAACTACAGAGAGCAACGTGTATTACCTAATTACTCATCATAAAACATTTCTTAAAAATACACAGCGTACAGCAATTGAAAGACACAGATCTTGTGAATCCAGACAATATTTCAGATTTTCTAAGTGTTTTACAGCGAAAACACAATATAGCGTTATATTAGCATACCACAATAGCAAACATCACAACCGCATTGATTCAAGCCAAACATAGCGATTACGTATAAACCACCAAAAGATATTAATTTTTTCAGATGACAGTCCTATAACATCATATTACACAATGCATATAGAGTTTGTTCGAAAATGTGCATATTTAGCGGCACAAATCGTGGTTATACAATGAGAAAAGTAGCAAAGCTGCCCAGAAAATGGCAGGAGAAATCTTTGAAGAGGCACCTATTCTAATCAGTAACTATTCCAAAACTTGACTAAAAAATACAGGTTGGACAGCAATTGAAAGACAAATTAGTTCTTAATGCAATCGCTGGGTTACATTTTTAAAATTAACGTTACTTCAAGCATACAGCGTGCGCTAAAGCGAGACCGCACCATAATTCATGGCGGAATTATTATCTGACATTTGTCAACATAAGTACGAATTAACAGCATAAAGACTGCTTACTATTAGCTGAGCTTCCATCAGAATCTTGGGCAAGGTGTCCTTTCTCCAGAACAATCGTCTTTGGGTTGAAAGATGTCCTCTTGTCCGGTCGAAATAGCCGCTAATGTTAGCCGCCAACTGGAGTGGTGTCCAACTCGTGAAAGCGCATGGCAAAGAAATCCCAGAAAATCGCAATAAACTGCTATAAACTGCTAAGTCGGTTTAAATTAACTACCTTATGATGTCTTTAACACCTATAACGAATAAAAACATGACCGGAGATATAGAACTACTAAAACGAAAGCGTTTGCAGGACGCCATTGTGATGTCTTCATGCGTCAAGCGCACCGTTGAAAAGGACGGTACTTCCGTTCCACGGTTTATATATAGGGCCCAGATTGCGCAATCCACTCCATTCAAATTCTCCCCGCTTACTGACATCTAGAGGAAGACGTATGCAGTGCATGTAGCCCGATGGCTTACATGGGGACTTATAAACTGACCTCAGAACAGGGACCTCGATTTCTGAAATCTCACTCCCTGACAGGAAAAGTGCTGCAGAATGAGTTCTGTTTCACTCAGAGAAATAATTCAAACGGTTTTAGAAACTAGAGAGTGTTTTCTATCCAATAGTAATAATAATATGCATATTGTACGAGCAAGAATTGAGTACGAGGCAGTTTAATTTGAGAACGATATTTTACAAAGTTGAAATGGCGCCCCCATAGGCTCAAGAAGTTTTAAAATACATTTCAAAGATAACAAAGATCTCAGCTGAGAAGTAATCAAGGATTGTAATGTTTTGGCTAGGCAACAAAGTTTATAAATAGGGTGATAATTATTTAGGTCACAAGGGTCACTGCCTTTGTGAAGCGGGAGTACATGGGCCGCCTTCCAGACCTTGGGGATAGTACCAGGTATAATCATCAGGTTAGGGGGAGTACATGGGCCTGGGGATAGTACCAGGTATAATCATCAGGTTAGGAGGAGTACATGGGCCTCCTTCCAGACCTTGGGGATAGTACCAGGTATAATATCAGGTTAGGGGGAGTACATGGGCCGCCTTCCAGACCTTGGGGATAGTACCAGGTATAATCATCAGGTTAGGGGGAGTACATGGGCCTGGGATAGTACCAGGTATAATCATCAGGTTAGGAGGAGTACATGGGCCTGGGGATAGTACCAGGTATAATCATCAGGTTAGGGGGAGTACATGGGCCTCCTTCCAGACCCTGGGGATAGTACCAGGTATAATATCAGGTTAGGGGGAGTACATGGGCCTCCTTCCAGACCCTGGGGATAGTACCAGGTATAATATCAGGTTAGGGGGAGTACATGGGCCTCCTTCCAGACCCTGGGGATAGTACCAGGTATAATATCAGGTTAGGGGGAGTACATGGGCCTCCTTCCAGACCCTGGGGATAGTACCAGGTATAATATCAGGTTAGGGGGAGTACATGGGCCTCCTTCCAGACCCTGGGGATAGTACCAGGTATAATCATCAGGTTAGGGGGAGTACATGGGCCTCCTTCCAGACCCTGGGGATAGTACCAGGTATAATCATCAGGTTAGGGGGAGTACATGGGCCTCCTTCCAGACCCTGGGGATAGTACCAGGTATAATCATCAGGTTAGGGGGAGTACATGGGCCTCCTTCCAGACCTTGGGGATAGTACCAGGTATAATCATCAGGTTAGGGGGAGTACATGGGCCTGGGGATAGTACCAGGTATAATCATCAGGTTAGGGGGAGTACATGGGCCTCCTTCCACACCTTGGGGATAGTACCAGGTATAATCATCAGGTTAGGGGGAGTACATTGGTCTCCTTCCAAATGATTCAGCATTCACGGGGGCAGAGAGCTGCAGCAGAAATAGATCAAGTATATCAGCTCCAGTGTTTTTAAAAAAAAAACATCAATCTTAAGCAAGACCTCTAACACCTCAGATAGTAAATTGTTGAAATGAAAACAAAGTTTCACAAGAAGTTGACGGGTTAACCGTCAAGTCAGCTAGCCGCTGGCAGAGGGAAGATCACCAACAGAGTCAACATAGCCTGGTCAACATTTGGGACAATGGCATATATAACAATGTCATCTGCGTACAGATGAATATTACAAGTTTTAACAGAAAGACCAATATTATTTATATATATATATAGCAAAGAGAACAGGTCCCAGTACCGATCCCTGCGGTACACCTTTTGTAATATCCAGGAAACTAGACTTAAGACTATCACAGATCACACATTGCGTACTCTCGGACAGCTAAGAGAGGGGGGGATCCTGGCGAGATTAAGGTGAAGGGAAAACCGGCCACCTCTTTCCTCCATTCTACCGGCCAATATACAGTCACTTGATAACAAGATGGAGGACCTCCAATCAGCGGATTTGATATCGACGGGACTCTCGGGACTGCTTTTCTGAAACATGGCTCTCGGGACAAGATACAACCCATGGCTATCCAACTGGATGGATTCACCGTGCGGACAGGACAGTGGAGTAAGGGGAATCGAGAAGAAGGGGATACAGCAACTGGTCTGCTGACTCGAGTGCGGTGGATGTGTCGACCCATTGTTCACCCATCTTGGAATACCTGATGGTCAAATGCCGACCCTTCTACCTTTCTACCACCCGAGGGAGTTTTCAGCTGTTATCGTGTGCTGTCGTACACGGTACATTTCACCTCAAGACAAGAAAAATAACACGCTTTCACTTAACGAACTGTACGAGTGTCACGTTCGTCGTATGAATCGGACCAAGGTGCAGCGTGGTATGCGTACGTTCTTCTTTAATAAAGAAAGAACACTGAACCAACTAACAAAACAACAAAACGAACTAAACGTGAAGCTATATGAAATAGTGCAGACAGGCAACTAAACATAGAATAAGAACGCACAAACACCAAAGGGAAATGGCTACCTAAATATGATCCCCAATCAGAGACAACGATAAACTGCTGCCTCTGATTGGGAACCATATCAGGCCACCATAAACATACAAAACCCTAGACAATACAAAACCCCTAGACAATACAAAAACCCTAGACCTACAAAAACCCGAGACATACAAAAACCCGAGACAATACAAAACCCCTAGACCTACAAAAACCCTAGACAATACAAAAACCCGAGACATACAAAACCCTAGACCTACAAAAACCCGAGACATACAAAACCCTAGACCTACAAAAACCCTAGACAATACAAAAACCCTAGACCTACAAAAACCCGACACATACAAAACCCCGAGATAATACAAAACCCCGAGACAATACAAACCCCTAGACCTACAAAAACCCTAGACAATACAAAAACCCGAGACATACAAAACCCTAGACCTACAAAAACCCTAGACAATACAAAAACCCTAGACCTACAAAAACCCTAGACCTACAAAAACCCGAGACCTACAAAAACCCGAGACATACAAAAACCCGAGACAAACCCTAGACCAGGGGTCGGGAACCTATGGCTCCCGAGCCAGGTGTGGCTCTTTTGATGATTGCATCTGGCTCGCAGATAAAACAAAATATTCTCACTTGTTTTAATCCATTCATCGATTTTTCACTGCTCATGTCCTGTTCAGGGCTGCAGGAGCAATTGTCCATTATTTTAATTAAATGATACTGGCCTACGTTGGCCGTTGCTAGGTAAAACAGGTAAACGCCTCCTTTTGAATCAGTCTGCTCGGTCATTAGCTCAAAGCTAACCCTTCGACGAAGAAGATGGCGAAAAGAAAAAAAGATGACGAGTATCGTACATTTCAGGACGAATGGACCGAAGAATTCACCTTTGTGGAGAGAGCAGGTTCTGCGGTGTGTCTAATTTGCAATGACAAAATTACATCGATAAAACGGTCGAATGTAAAGCGGCACTTCGACACGCGCCATGCTACCTTTGCATCAAAATACCCTGCGGGAGACAGCAGAAAGAAAGCGTGCCAAGAGCTACTGAGCAGGGTGCAAGCTAGCCAGCAGCAACTCCGCGTATGGACCCGGCAAGGTGACTATAATTCCGCTAGCTTTGCTGGATCTTTAGCAATAGTGAGGAACGGAAAACCATTCACAGATGGCGAGTATGCTAAAACGTTCATGCTGGATGTAGCCAATGAACTTTTTGATGATCTTCCGAACAAAGACAAGATAATTAAACGGATACAAGACATGCCTCTGTCGGCAAGAACTGTTCATGATCGTACCATCGTGATGGCAAACAAAGTGGAGGAAACGCAAGTGAAGGACATAAATGCAGCGCCGTTCTTTTCCCTGGCTTTGGATGAGTCAACAGACGTGAGCCATTTGTCGCAGTTCAGCGTGATTGCAAGATATGCTGTTGGTGACACACTGCGCGAAGAAAGTCTTGCAGTTCTGCCATTAAAAGGGTCCACAAGAGGTGAGGATTTATTTAAGTCTTTCATGGAGTTTGCTCAAGAAAAAAATCTACCTATGGATAAACTTCTCTCAGTGTGTACTGATGGTGCTCCGTGTATGGTGGGGAATAAAAAAGGATTTGTGGCGCTTCTCCGTGAACATGAAAATAGACCCATCCTAAGTTTCCATTGCATTCTACACCAGGAGGCACTTTGTGCTCAGATGTGTGACAGGCAGTTTGGGGAAGTGATGTCGCTGGTCATTCGTGTGATCAACTTTATTGTTGCTCGAGCCTTAAATGATCGCCAGTTTAAAACACTGCTGGATGAAGTTGGAAATAACTATCCTGGTCTGCTTTTGCACAGCAATGTGCGTTGGTTGTCAAGAGGGAAGGTGCTTAGCCGTTTTGCGGCTTGCCTGAAAGAAATCCGGACTTTCCTTGAAATGAAAGGCATCGAGCATCCTGAGCTAGCCGAAACTGAGTGGCTCCTCAAGTTTTACTATCTCGTAGATATGACTGAACATCTGAACCAGCTCAACGTGAAAATGCAAGGCATTGGAAATACAGTGTTATCCCTTCAACAAGCTGTGTTTGCTTTTGAAAACAAGCTAGAACTTTTCATCATGGATCTTGAAACAGGTCGTTTACTACATTTTGAAAAACTGAGCCAATTTAAAGATGCATGCACAGCAAGTGAGCCTATTCAAAACTTTGATCTCCACCAGCTAGCTCGCTGCACATCCAGTCTCCTACAGTCCTTCAAAGCACGCTTTGGAGAATTTCGTGAGCACACTCGTCTTTTTAAGTTCATCACCCTTCCAAACGAGTGTTCACTGAACACAGCCGACCTGAGTTACATTCCTGGTGTCTCCGTCAGAGATTTTGAAGCAGAAGTGGCTGACCTGAAGGCCTCAGACATGTGGGTGAATAAGTTCAAGTCACTGAATGAAGATTTGGAAAGAATCACACGACAGAAAGCGGAGTTGGCGAGCAAGCACATGTGGACAAAAACTTCAACCCGAAGACCAGCTGATTCTCAAAACTTGGAACGCGCTTCCTGTCACATACCACACACTGCAGCGTGTGAGTATTGCTGTATTGACCATGTTTGGATCTACGTATGCATGTGAGCAGTCATTCTCACATCTTAAAAACATCAAGTCCAACCTACGATCACGTTTAACGGATGAAAGCCTCAACGCTTGCATGAAGCTTAACCTCACCAAGTACCAACCAGACTACAAAGACATCAGCAAATCCATGCAGCACCAGAAGTCACATTAATGGTGAGTATTATAACAACATTATTTAAGAATAAATTCAGAGGCTTATTATACTGACATTTAGTTGAATTCACTTTTAAAATATATTATATGGCTCTCACTGAAATAAATGTCCAAATTCTTTGCTTTCATGGCTCTCTTAGTCAAAAAGGTTCCCGACCCCTGCCCTAGACAATACAAAACCCCCTAGACCTACAAAAACTCTAGACAATACAAAAACTCTAGACAATACAAAAACTCTAGACAATACAAAAACTATCGTAATCCACCCTAGTCACACCCCGACCTAACCAAAATATAAAGAAAACAGAGATATCTCAGGTCAGGGCGCGACAACGAGGCTATAAAGAAGTAGGAAAACTTATACCCGGAAGCTGCTTTTCTGGTTGACGGCGATTTTAATTCCACATCATTAAGACACGTGGGGACCAACTTCCATCAACACGTCTCCTTCGCCACTAGGGGTGATAAAGTCCTTGACCACTGTCATTCTACCC
Organism: Salvelinus namaycush; assembly: GCF_016432855.1. NCBI lineage: Eukaryota > Metazoa > Chordata > Actinopteri > Salmoniformes > Salmonidae > Salvelinus > Salvelinus namaycush. The sequence goes on from NC_052310.1 coordinate 1,525,230, forward strand.
ACAAGCAAGAATACAATGTCCTTCCACTTCCGCCATTCAGCAAATCATATCATGACTCTATACTTCTGCTTCCTGTTTACGAGCAGAAACTCAAACAGGAAGTACCCGTAACTCGCTACGTTAAGAAATGGTCACCCGAATTAGAGATTATGCTACAGGACTACTTGGCTAGCGCTGATTGTTTTGCCCCCAGTCCCAGCTAACACACCTGACTCCAATAATCACCTAATCATGATCTTCAGTTTAGAATGCAAAGTGATTAATCAGCTGTGTTTGCTAGGGATGGAGCAAAAGTGTGACACCAATCAGGCCCTCGAGGACTGCAGTTAACCACCCCTGCCCTAGACCCACTCCAATTTGCATACCGCCCCAACAGATCCATAGACGACGCATCTCAATTGCTCTCCACACTGCCCTCGCCCACCTAGATAAGAGGAACACCTCTGCATTGACCACATCTCACCACAGTGCCCTTCGAACTCTTCACCAAGGACCCTGGGACTGAATACCTCCCTCTGCAACTGGATCCTGGACTTCCTGACGGGCCGACCCCAGGTGGTGACGATAGGCAACAACACATCTGCCACATTGACCCTCAACACGGAGCCCCACAGGGGTGTGTTCTCCCCTCCTGTACTCCCTGTTCAACCACAACTTTGTGGCCAAACACGACTCCAACACTATCATCAACAACGACCTCTCCTTCAACGCCAGTAAGACCAAGGAGCTGATAGTGGACTACAGCAAACGGGGGGGGTGAACACGGCCCCATCCACATCGACGGGGCTGTAGTGGAGCAGGTCGAGAGCTTCAAGTTCATCAGTGTCCAAATCACGAACAACTTAAAATGGTCCAAACGCGCAGACAGTCGTTGAAGAAGGCGCAATGGCCACTCAAATGCTCCGGAAGTTATACAGCTGCACCATTGAGAGCATCTTGACTGGCTGCATCACCGCTTGGTATGGCAATAGCACCGCCCTCGATCACATGGCACTAAAGAGGGTGGTGCGGACAGCTCAGTACATTACTGGGGCCGAGGGTTGAAGGAACGGTCCAGGTCTGTCTGTCTGTCTGTCTGTCGAGAGAGACAGAGACAGAGAGAGACAGAGAGAGACAGAGAGACAGAGAGACAGAGACAGAGACAGAGACAGAGACAGACAGACAGACAGACAGACAGACAGACAGACAGACAGACAGACAGACAGAGACACAGAGAGAGAGAGAGTGAAAGGAAAGGGCGATACCTAGTCAGTTGTACAACTGAATGCCTTCAACTGAAATGTGTCTTCCGCCGTGGGGGCAAGGAGAGAAAGAGAGGGACAGAAAGAAGGAGAGACAGAGAGACTATTATTCCACACAGTGTGTCTGCAGGGTGGTCTGTTTAAGTCCCTTCAGAAAGTATTCACACCCCTTGACCTTTTCCATATTTTGTTGTGTTACAGCCTAAATTTAAATTTGATTAAGTTGATATTTCTTGTCATTGGCATACACACAATACCCCATAATATCAAAGTGGAATTGTTTTTTTTCAAGAATTTTACAAATGATTTAACAATGAAAATCTGAAATGTCATGAGTCAATAAGTATTCAACCCCCTTTGTTATGGCAAGTTCAGGGGTAAAAATGTCACATAAGTTGCATGGACTCTGTGTGCAATAATAGTGTTGAACATGAATTTGAATGACTACCTCATCTCTAAGTCCCTCAGTCGCGCAGTGAATTTCAAACACAGATTCAACCACAAAGACCAAGGAGGTTTTCCAACGCCTCACAAAGAAGGGCACCTATTGGTAGATGGGTAAATATAAAGAAGGGCACCTATTGGTAGATGGGTATAAAAAAAACAGACATTGCATATCCCTTTGAGCATGGTGAAGTTATTAATTACACTTTGGATGGTGTATCTATACACCCAGTCACTACAAAGATAAAGGGGTCCTTCCTAACTCAGTTGACGGAGAGGAAGGAAACCGCTCAGGGATTTCACCATGAGGCCAATGGGGATTTTAAAACAGTTATAGAGTTTAATGGCTGTGATAAGAGAACTGAGGATGGATCAACTAAATTGTAGTCACTTCACAATACTAACATAAATGACAGAGTGAAAAGAAGGAAGCCTGTACAGAATAAAAATATTCAAAAACATGTATCCTCTTTGCAACAAGGCACTAAAGTAATACTGCAAAAAATGTGGCAAAGCAATTCACTTTTTGTTCTGAACACATTTCTGAGTACCACTCTCCATATTTTCAAGCATAATGGTGGCTGCACCATGTTATGGGTATGCTTGTAATCGTTAAGGACTGGGGAATTTTTCAGGATAAAAAGAAACTGAATGAAGCTCAGCACAGAAGAAAACCTGGTTCGGTCTGCCTTCCACCAGACACTGGGAGATGAATTCACCTTTCAGCAGAACAATAACCCTAAGCACAAGGCCAAATCTACACTGCTTAGCATGAAGACAGTGAATGTTCCTGAGTGGCCGAGTTACAGGACTTAAATCTACTTGACAATCTATGGCAAGACCTAAAAATTGTTGTCTAGCAGTGATCAACAACCAATTTGACAGAGCTTGAAGAATTTTGAAAAGAATAACGGGTAAATGTTGCACAATCCAGGTGTGTAAAGCTCTTTGAGACTTACCCAGAAAGACTCACAGCTGTAATTTCCCCCAAAGGTGGTTCTACAAAGTATTGACTCAGTGGTGTGAATACTTATGTAAATTTGATATTTCTGTATTTCATTTTCAATACATGTTTTCACTTTGTCATTATAGGGTATTGTGTGTAGATGAGTGAGAAAAAAATCTATTGAATCAATATTGAATTCAGGCTGTAACACAACAAAATTTGGAATAAGTCAAGGGGTGTGAATATCCAGCTAGCAATGAGGAATTGGCCCAGACTTCGGGGGGCCGGAACTGATTGATTCGGCTCGGAATCAAAATAAATGACTGCCCAGAAACGGCCCAAGGACATCGGCCCGTTTCCGTCTACTGGAATTCAGCCAACTTTGCCGGCTCCCAGAAGCGGCCCGATGCAAATGTAATTTTTTTTAATACAAAATTACCCGATTTTGTAGTTGTAAATATTACTATTATACATTTGTGACATTTGCTAAATGGAGGGTGAGGGAAAGCTTTGTATGTGTCTCTGTGTCAGAGGTCACGAGGTCACAAAAACAAACTTCAGGCCTCACCTTTAACCTTTAACCTCTAACTGACTGACATGGGGAAAAGAGAGTCGTCTGAGTGAGACTGATTTGACGAGGATGGCTCTATCTTCAAAGCAGAAGGTTTACGACGTTGACGTTCTGGAACAGACTCCGACCTGTATGACAGCAGCTGACCCCAGTCAGTATACATCTCTTTATTGACGTATGGCACTTGGAGAGAGAGTTAGTGAGATCAAGCTGCTTATCAGAACTGCAGTCATCATCAGTGCTGTGACCTTTCCCTGAACAGAACAAGCACAAACAGGAAGACGCCTCTACATAATACATATCCCACAGAAACAGGTAGGAAGGCTGAGGGCTACACAGGGACAGCTAGAAGGGCTACACAGGGACAGGTAGGAGGACTACACAGGGACAGGTAGAAGGGCTGAGGACTACACAGGGACAGGTAGAAGGGCTACACAGGGACAGCTAGAAGGGCTGAGGACTACACAGGGACAGGTAGGAGGACTACACAGGGACAGGTAGGAGAACTACACAGGGACAGGTAGAAGGGCTGAGGACTACACAGGGACAGCTAGAAGGGCTACACAGGGACAGCTAGAAGGGCTGAGGACTACACAGGGACAGGTAGGAGGACTACACAGGGACAGGTAGGAGGACTACACAGGGACAGGTAGGAGGGCTACACAGGGACAGCTAGAAGGGCTGAGGACTACACAGGGACAGGTAGGAGGACTACACAGGGACAGGTAGGAGGGTTACACAGGTACAGGTAGGAGGACTACACAGGGACAGGTAGGAGGGCTGAGGACTACACAGGGACAGGTAGGAGGACTACACAGGGACAGGTAGGAGGACTACACAGGGACAGGTAGGAGGGTTACACAGGTACAGGTAGGAGGGCTGCACAGGGACAGGTAGAAGGGCTACACAGGGACAGGTAGGAGGGCTGCACAGGGACAGGTAGAAGGGCTACACAGGGACAGGTAGAAGGGCTACACAGGGACAGGTAGAAGGGCTACACAGGGACAGGTAGAAGGGCTACACAGGGACAGGTAGGAGGACTACACAGGGACAGGTAGAAGGACTACACAGAGACAGGTAGGAGGGTTACACAGAGACAGGTAGAAGGGCTACACAGGGACAGGTAGAAGGACTACACAGGGACAGGTAGGAGGACTACACAGGGACAGGTAGGAGGACTACACAGGGACAGGTAGAAGGACTACACAGGGACAGGTAGGAGGACTACACAGGGACAGGTAGAAGGGCTGAGGACTACACAGGGACAGGTAGGAGGGCTGGGTTGAGGACTACAGAGGGACAGGTAGAAGGCTGGGTTGAGGACTACACAGGGACAGGTAGAAGGCTGAGGACTACACAGGGACAGGTAGAAGAGCTACACAGGGACAGGTAGAAGGCTGGGTTGAGGACTACAGAGGGACAGGTAGAAGGCTGGGTTGAGGACTACAGAGGGACAGGTAGAAGGCTGGGTTGAGGACTACAGAGGGACAGGTAGAAGGCTGGGTTGAGGACTACACAGGGACAGGTAGAAGGCTGGGTTGAGGACTACAGAGGGACAGGTAGAAGGCTGGGTTGAGGACTACAGAGGGACAGGTAGAAGGCTGGGTTGAGGACTACAGAGGGACAGGTAGAAGGCTGGGTTGAGGACTACAGAGGGACAGGTAGAAGGCTGGGTTGAGGACTACAGAGGGACAGGGAGAAGGCTGGGTTGAGGACTACAGAGGGACAGGTAGAAGGCTGGGTTGAGGACTACAGAGGGACAGGTAGAAGGCTGGGTTGAGGACTACAGAGGGACAGGTAGAAGGCTGGGTTGAGGACTACAGAGGGACAGGTAGGAGGCTGGGTTGAGGACTACAGAGGGACAGGTAGAAGGCTGGGTTGAGGACTACAGAGGGACAGGTAGAAGGCTGGGTTGAGGACTACACAGGGACAGGTAGAAGGCTGGGTTGAGGACTACAGAGGGACAGGTAGAAGGCTGGGTTGAGGACTACAGAGGGACAGGTAGAAGGCTGGGTTGAGGACTACAGAGGGACAGGTAGGAGGCTGGGTTGAGGACTACAGAGGGACAGGTAGAAGGCTGGGTTGAGGACTACAGAGGGACAGGTAGAAGGCTGGGTTGAGGACTACACAGGGACAGGTAGAAGGCTGGGTTGAGGACTACAGAGGGACAGGTAGAAGGCTGGGTTGAGGACTACAGAGGGACAGGTAGAAGGCTGGGTTGAGGACTACAGAGGGACAGGTAGAAGGCTGGGTTGAGGACTACAGAGGGACAGGTAGAAGGCTGGGTTGAGGACTACAGAGGGACAGGTAGAAGGCTGGGTTGAGGACTACAGAGGGACAGGTAGAAGGCTGGGTTGAGGACTACAGAGGGACAGGTTGAAGGCTGGGTTGAGGACTACAGAGGGGCAGGTAGAAGGCTGGGTTGAGGACTACAGAGGGACAGGTAGGAGGCTGAGTTGAGGACGTGGCTCTGTGCTCATATGTGATTTATGACTACCTGATACACGCACATACACTCCCCAAAACCGAACCCACCCCACTTGTGATTTATACTCACACCTGCAGACCTCATCCAGCCTCCTCACTCAACCTATGAAGCCCAACCAACCGGAAAACGTCCCTCATGATGTACTGCGCTCAGCAAAGTTAGACAGAAATACAACCTTATACAAAAGGACCTATATGAATCTCTGACCTATATATTAATATGATAACAAACCGTTTGTGTTGTGTTTGACTGAGTGTTTTGAAATGGGGTTAAGTGCAGTTATTGAGAAGTTGAGCAAACTAGCACTGTGGCGCCATCTAGCGACAAGAACTGGGACACGTTCTCTGTGTGAGTCCAAGCGTGTAGTACCAGTACCCTCAAATTCAAATTTGGACCTTGAAGTCAGTTCCACTTACCCTTTTTCATTGTTCCCCTCCAATCAGGGACTGATTTAGAGCTACGACACCAATTCATTATCAAGGTATAACAGACAACGAACAGTAGTCGGGACCTCGTAAGGTAACATTGATTTACCCATGGTACTGTGTTTCAGGATAGGTTATTGCAGAGGAACAGTGGATCCACACAAAACAACACTTCCAGAGTGGATTCTTCTTTAGACATGTCTCTGTGTCAAAACAACAACACACACACGATTAAAAACAAAACGTTTGTTTATTTTCACACAAGGTAAGACAGGCCACTCCAACCCCCTCCAGTTGGAAGACAGGCCACTCCAACCCCCTCCAGTTGGAAGACAGGCCACTCCAACCCCCTCCAGTTTGGAAGACAGGCCACTCCAACCCCCTCCAGTTGGAAGACAGGCCACTCCAACCCCCTCCAGTTGGAAGACAGGCCACTCCAACCCCCTCCAGTTTGGAAGACAGGCCACTCCAACCCCCTCCAGTTGGAAGACAGGCCACTCCAACCCCCTCCAGTTGGAAGACAGGCCACTCCAACCCCCTCCAGTTTGGAAGACAGGCCACTCCAACCCCCTCCAGTGGCAGTTACAGCAGCTGAGTGATCGGCCGATATCATTCTTAGTGAAATCATCCTTTAGGTGACAGGTGTGAAACTCATCATTCCACGGAGGGCAGCGTGTCTGCCAGTTTTGACTCCTCCCTTGTACTTGATTGATCAATCAACAAAATGTCACTTATGAGTTATAAACGCCCTATACCTTTGACTAGTTAGCACGCAGGACACAACATTTTGGAATGTTCAGATAGAAATATGTAACAGAACAACATGTAGACAAAGGAATCATGTTGGCTCTATTCACGGAATTTCTATCTGCAACGTTCGACAACGTTTCGGGGGAACTGAAGGTTGTTTAGGTTTTAATTTAACTGAAAGGAAACAACTAAAACCAGCAGCCTCTCAGCCCTCCATGGAATGAGTTGGGACACCCCCCCCCCAGCCCTCCATGGAATGAGTTGGGACACCCCCCCCAGCCCTCCATGGAATGAGTTGGGACACCCCCCCCAGCCCTCCATGGAATGAGTTGGGACACCCCCCCCCAGCCCTCCATGGAATGAGTTGGGACACCCCTCTCAGCCCTCCATGGAATGAGTTGGGACACCCCCCCAGCCCTCCATGGAATGAGTTGGGACACCCCCCCCCAGCCCTCCATGGAATGAGTTGGGACACCCACCCCAGCCCTCCATGGAATGAGTTGGGACACCCCTCTCAGCCCTCCATGGAATGAGTTGGGACACCCCCCCCCAGCCCTCCATGGAATGAGTTGGGACACCCCCCCCCAGCCCTCCATGGAATGAGTTGGGACACCCCTCTCAGCCCTCCATGGAATGAGTTGGGACACCCCCCCAGCCCTCCATGGAATGAGTTGGGACACCCCCCCCCAGCCCTCCATGGAATGAGTTGGGACACCCACCCCAGCCCTCCATGGAATGAGTTGGGACACCCCTCTCAGCCCTCCATGGAATGAGTTGGGACACCCCTCTCAGCCCTCCATGGAATGAGTTGGGACACCCCTCTCAGCCCTCCATGGAATTAGTTGGGACACCCCCCCCAGCCCTCCATGGAATGAGTTGGGACACCCCTCTCAGCCCTCCATGGAATGAGTTGGGACACCCCTCTCAGCCCTCCATGGAATGAGTTGGGACACCCCCCCAGCCCTCCATGGAATGAGTTGGGACACCCCCCCCCAGCCCTCCATGGAATGAGTTGGGACACCCCTCTCAGCCCTCCATGGAATGAGTTGGGACACCCCCCCCAGCCCTCCATGGAATGAGTTGGGACACCCCCCCCCAGCCCTCCATGGAATGAGTTGGGACACCCCTCTCAGCCCTCCATGGAATGAGTTGGGACACCCCCCCCAGCCCTCCATGGAATGAGTTGGGACACCCCTCTCAGCCCTCCATGGAATGAGTTGGGACACCCCCCCCCAGCCCTCCATGGAATGAGTTGGGACACCCCCCCCCAGCCCTCCATGGAATGAGTTGGGACACCCCCCCCCAGCCCTCCATGGAATGAGTTGGGACACCCCTCTCAGCCCTCCATGGAATGAGTTGGGACACCCCCCCAGCCCTCCATGGAATGAGTTGGGACACCCCCCCCCAGCCCTCCATGGAATGAGTTGGGACACCCCCCCAGCCCTCCATGGAATGAGTTGGGACACCCCCCCAGCCCTCCATGGAATGAGTTGGGACACCCCCCCCAGCCCTCCATGGAATGAGTTGGGACACCCCCCCCAGCCCTCCATGGAATGAGTTGGGACACCCCCCCAGCCCTCCATGGAATGAGTTGGGACACCCCCCCCCAGCCCTCCATGGAATGAGTTGGGACACCCCCCCAGCCCTCCATGGAATGAGTTGGGACACCCCCCCCAGCCCTCCATGGAATGAGTTGGGACACCCCCCCCCCCCCCCCCAGCCCTCCATGGAATGAGTTGGGACACCCCCCCAGCCCTCCATGGAATGAGTTGGGACACCCCCCCCCCCCCAGCCCTCCATGGAATGAGTTGGGACACCCCCCCAGCCCTCCATGGAATGAGTTGGGACACCCCCCCCCCCCAGCCCTCCATGGAATGAGTTGGGACACCCCCCCCCCCCCCCCCCCAGCCCTCCATGGAATGAGTTGGGACACCCCCCCAGCCCTCCATGGAATGAGTTGGGACACCCCCCCAGCCCTCCATGGAATGAGTTGGGACACCCCCCCCAGCCTCAGATGACGTCTGTAAGATGTAGACAGCAAATCAGAGGATGATGAGAGTAAAACTAAAACTGATCATCAGTTACTTTACTAAATAAGTTAATCATATTATCACAATATCAATCCGATTACACTGATCAGAAATCTGGAGCAGATTGCAACTTTATTATACATTTATACGTTTTATTGGGATCCCCGTTAATAGCGACAGCTAGTCTTCCTGGTTTATCGACAAATAACAAAAAATACATTAAAATTGTAAAGTATTTTTAGTCTGTAAACACATTAACATAGACAGACTTACATGCATACATTAATACACGTACTGAACATATGACTTAACTAGATGACTAGGTCAGATAGGGAGAGGCGCTGTGTTGGCCCGCGGTTGAATCTAGTTGATGATCCCTGGTTTAAAAAGGCAATCGCAAGAAGTTACGTCTCCTCAACTTGCTCAACAACCACACCATTCATTGCCAGATTCAGCGGAGGTCTAGAACTTGCGAAGAATGATTTGTACCAAATACAATACTCTTAGTTTTTAGAGATGTTCCGGACTAGTTTATTACTAGCCATTCATTCTAAAAAACTCTTTGTTTAGAGTTGCAGGGATTTCACTAGCTGTGGTTGGTGACATGTACACTGAATGGACAAAACATTAAGCACAACTGCTCTTTCCATGACAGGCTGACCGGGTGATCCTCTACTGATGTCACCTGCAAAATCCACTTCAAATCAGATAAAAAAAATAAAAATGTAAAGATTTTTAAGCCTTGAGACATGGATTGTGTATGTGTGCCATTCAGAGGGTGAATGGGCAAGACAGAAGGTTTAATTGCCTTTGAACAGGGTATGGTAGTAGGTGCCAGGCGCACCGGTTTGTGTCAAGAACTGCAACGCTGCTGGGTTTTTAAACACTCAACAATCTCCCGTGTGTATCAAGAATGGTCCACCACCAATCCAGCCAACTTGACACAACTGTGGGAAGCATTGGAGTCAACATGGGCCAGCTTCTCTGTGGAATGCTTTCGACACCTTGAGGCGGCAATATGGGAGTGTGGGCAGGGGGGCTAATGTCCTGTCTTTATGCAGTAGCTATATACACAGTAGTATAATTTCAACTCTCAAAGCTGTCAAGATAACAATATCAACAAATCAGAATGCAATTCCTGTCTCTATGCAATTTTCAAAATGTGCAATTAATCAAATTCTTCAGTGATGGTCTACTCTATGTTTCTCTATCTCCCTCCCTCAAAACTGAAGCAAACGCTGAAACTGGGAGAGACTATGGTGTGCACTAATGAACACATCCCTGGTTCCATCACGTCTCCGATGGAACTAACCCAGCTAGCAAATTTGGTTCGTTGGAAGTTACGGGAACATACGGTTTAGGTTTCACATTGGTTGTGAGAACGAAGCCATATGCTTCCCGAGCGGTAAAAATGTATGTTTATTTCTTTTTTAAACGTTCTGAGAATAGAAGAAGTGAAAACGTCGACTGTTCTGGGTTCATTTTTAGGTTGCAGGGAGGTTCTGAGAACGTTTTACTCTGGTTCCTTGATAATTAATTTTTTTAATTTTTTAAAATGTTTTTATTTTATTTTCACTATTTTATTTTTCTTCTATTTGTTAGTTGTATAACTTTTTAACTGCATTGTTGGGAAATGGCTCGTAAGTAAAGCATTTAATGGTAAAGTCTATACTTGTTGTATTCAGCACAGCTTTCCCGGGAGGTTTTATTAGGGCTGTAAAAATGGAAATTCTAGGTTATATGGAGGTTTCTGAAAAACTTCCTTAAAACGTTCACTGAATATTTCAATAAGACTTTTAATAACACTGCTCGCTTAGGTTAACTGTTTGGAACTCCCAGCACAGATAGGACACATGGAAATTAATTTGCTTAGGCGTTAAATCATCCAAAACACATTTATTTTGTTATTGTGGCACGGCATCAGTGAGATTCAAACCTATAATCTTCTGTTCTCTATCCGTGGAATTAGTCCACTGCATCACCAGGATGGAGCTAGCATGCCATGTTTTATAACTCACACGAAGCTGTTCATTTTATTGTCTATTAAAACAGACCCCATTTCAAATGAAACAAGGACTGATTAAGATCAGCTGTGGACAATTAGTGGGCGCGGCCAACACACCTGAACACACTTAACAAGATAGAGGATAGAGAGAGTTTTGTTGACGCTGAGAACGGTATGTTTTTATAATAACATTCTTAGAACGTTCTGTGAACGTTAAAGTTGTCTTGTGTTTTTTTTATGGAACGTTTTAACGCTCTCAAATTATTATTATTATATTATTTTTTTTACATGAATTTAAATAGGAGGCAATCTGTAGGAAATCTGTAGGAAACGTTTTGTTTAAAGTACTGAAATTCCCACAGAAGAACGTTGTTTCTTAGCATTCTCTGAACTATTTGAGAACATTCCCAACGTCAAACCAGCTGGAGAACGTTCCCAGAACGTTTGAACTTTTAGGAAACCTTCTGGTTAAAGCATTGAAATACCCCCCCCCAAAAATAGTTTGTCAAGTTCCTTAAAATGTGCTGAGAATGTTCCAAAGCCAAGCGACTCCCTGTACCATTCCCAGAAAGTTGTGAAAAGGTTTTAAGGCAAAATAACCATAGGACAACCACGCTCTAAGAAACATATGGTTCTCAGAACGTTATGTGCTAGCTGGGAAATGAGTTAGTTCCATGGTTCTAGAAGGCTGTAGTGTCTCCGTAGTCAGTGTTCCATCGTACATAGAGGTCCAGGGTTGTGGGACTGACACTGGGCTTAATACGCTTCAGAGAATCCTCAAAGTCCTTGCAGCGGATGTTACGCATCTGTAACAAGCATCAGCATACACAGAAATATATTCTCCATTTCATACGCAGAAATATATTCTCCATTTCATACACAGAAATATATTCTCCATTTCATACGCAGAAATATATTCTCCATTTCATACACAGAAATATATTCTCCATTTCATACATAGCAATATATTCTCTATTTCATACACAGAAATATATCCTCCATTTCATACACAGAAATATATCCTCCATTTCATACACAGAAATATATTCTCTATTTCATACACAGAAATATATTCTCCATTTCATACACAGAAATATATTCTCTATTTCATACACAGAAATATATTCTCTATTTCATACACAGAAATATATTCTCTATTTCATACACAGAAATACACTACATAACCAAAAGTATGTGGACAAGGTGGCATCCTATGACGGTGCCACATTAAAAGTTACTGAGCTCTTCAATAAGGCTATTCTACTGCCAATGTTTGTCTATGGAGATTGCATGGCTGTGTGCTCGATTTTATACACCTGTCAGCAATGGGTGTGGCTGAAATAGCTGAATCTACTAATTTGAAGTGGTGTCCACATACTTTTGTATATGTAGTGTATATTCTCCATTCATGTCAGACAGTCTATTGTAGCTTTGAGCTGTTATAACTTACATCACTAGCAGCCATGTTTTTCACTTGCTCTGGTCCAAGTTCTGTGTAAACAGACAAAACAAACATGATCAGACACCAGGCATAAAGACATTGTAGCGACCTTAACCCCACACTTAGCGACCTCGTCAAGGCATAAAGACATTGTAGCGACCTTAACCAAACACTTAGCGACCTCGTCAAGGCATAGAAACATTGTAGCGACCTTAACCCCAACACTTAGCGACCTCGTCAAGGCATAAAGACATTGTAGCGACCTTAACCAAACACTTAGCGACCTCGTCAAGGCATTAAGACATTGTAGCGACCTTAACCAAACACTTAGCGACCTCGTCAAGGCATAAAGACATTGTAGCGACCTTAACCAAACACTTGGCACTTGACGCGATGGCATCAGGGCAGTTGCTGCAGATTGGACGGCGGTACATTCATGCTGCTAACGGCTCGTTCCATCTCATCCCGTTATACTCTATTAGGTTGAGGTGTGGGACTGACCAGGCCACTCAAGTACACTGAATTCACCATCATGTTCCAGGAGGTGTTTTTTTCCCTCTCCTCAAATAGTCCAGTGATGGCGTGCCCACTGGAGCTGCTGCTTCTTGTTTTTAGCTGATAGGAGTGGAACCCTGTGTGGTCGTCCGCTGCAACAGCCAATCCATGACAGGGATCACCGAGTTGTGTGTTCCTGAGTTGCCGTTCTGCCCTCCACTGTTGTACTGCGCTGTTATGTGTCTGTTTGTGGCGCGCCTGTTAGCGTGCACCATTCTTGCCATTCTCCTTTTCACCTCTTTCATCAACGAGCTGTTTCCCCCCCCCCCACAGGACTGCCGTTGACTGGATGTTTTTTTTGTTTGTTTGTCGACACCGTTCTCAGGAATCCCTTAGACGCTGTCGTGCGTGAAAAGCCCAGGAGGGCGGCTGTTTCAGTGATAATGGATCCGTTCTGCTTGGCACCGACCGATCATACCTCGCTCAAAGTCACTAGTTTTGCCCATTCTAACGTTCAGTGGAACAGTAACTGAATGCCTCGATGCCTGTCTGCCTGCTTTATATGGTAGGAGCGATCCGAGGTGTACCTAATAAACTGTCCGGTTAGTGTATATAGGTATAATAGGTACATTGTCTATTGCATATAGCCATAACTTTTGGGCATTGGGACAGGCTGAAAGATAGGCCTTTACTCACCCCTGATTGGTCCAAGCGCAGCATCCTTAGCCAACGACGTAAGATCACTTCCTGAATAGCCCCCCGTCATTCTGAGAAGGTTTATATTTCGGTTAGAGCATGTTTAGGTTGTATAGTTTATGCTTTAGGGAGGGGGGGGGGGGGGTGGCCTAGTGTAACATATTGTGAGAACTTACTTTGCTAGATGGGCTAATTCCTTCTGGTTGAGTGGGTGTCCATGTTGAAAACTTACTTTGCTAGATGGGCTAATTCCTTCTGGTTGAGTGGGTGTCCATGTTGAAAACTTACTTTGCTAGATGGGCTAATTCCTTCTGGTTGAGTGGGTGTCCATGTTGAAAACTTACTTTGCTAGATGGGCTAATTCCTTCTGGTTGAGTGGGTGTCCATGTTGAAAACTTACTTTGCTAGATGGGCTAATTCCTTCTGGTTGAGTGGGTGTCCATGTTGAAAACTTACTTTGCTAGATGGGCTAATTCCTTCTGGTTGAGTGGGTGTCCATGTTGAAAACTTACTTTGCTAGATGGGCTAATTCCTTCTGGTTGAGTGGGTGTCCATGTTGAAAACTTACTTTGCTAGATGGGCTAATTCCTTCTGGTTGAGTGGGTGTCCATGTTGAAAACTTACTTTGCTAGATGGGCTAATTCCTTCTGGTTGAGTGGGTGTCCATGTTGAAAACTTACTTTGCTAGATGGGCTAATTCCTTCTGGTTGAGTGGGTGTCCATGCTTTCCCAGTAGATTCTTCAGCAACTTGAAACGCGTCTATGATGATAGCAAACAACACATAACATTGGTTAACAAAAACCAATCAGAAAATCTACCCAGTAAACCACTGAAGCCATAACAACGTTCAGTGACGGTCACAAGGGGAAACATGCAACATGCATTTACCTCCTCTGTTGGTAAGGCTACATGCACCCTTTTGGCAAATCGCCTGTAAAAGGAAAAACAAAATAACAAATTAAATATTGTCACCAGGGGTTAGAACCGGTTCAGGGAACAGAACCGAAAACAGGACAACAATGACATGAAAAGAATCAGAACTTGGAATGAAAGTGATCTATACTGGTTATGGAACAGAACCGTTATTTTCTCTAGTCGTTTTAGGCTACCTGCCCCTCCCCCTCCGAAGCATAGGCTACAGTAGCCTACTGACGTTACAAGCCTGATTCGGAAATTAGGGAGAGAGAGAGATTTTTTTTATTAGAAAATAATGGATAAACTTTTTCAATGCTAATTAAGGATACTATATTGAACACGTTTCGCGTTGGATTTATTCACAACCCCCCAAAAAAAGATAAGACGTGTTTTGATTTTAATTCCGGTGCCGCTCTGCACACACAAGCTTATTAGCTAGCTACCTCTGGCTTTAACATCAGACCAAATCCAGGAAGTTCAAAAACATTAAAAGTTCCTTCCTTCATAGAAGCTGCTATATCACATGTACAATTCTGTGGGCCTAATTTCAGATAACGCATGTCATAACAACATGCCCAGTGCTACAAACCAACCCCTCTTCTCCTTCACCCTCTCTCCCCACCCGTTTGTCACATCTCGCGCCCTACACTGGTCTGTCCAATGCATTACACTGTACATAGTTAACCCGCTCCATAGCAAGCTGCTCTATCCGCACTGAGTGGTCATTTAATGTTGAGCTAAATGTAAACAACAAAAAAACGATTTCAGAGGTTTTGAAAAAAGAACGATATAAAATGTTACTTATTTTTTAGTTTGAACCGGTTCAGAACTTTATTTTGTGTGCAGAGCGTTATTAACCGGTTCCCGTGTGTTGTAACTTTAATGGGTTACAGAGTTCATGTTTAAGTTAATTCATCGAGCTCTATCTAAAGATATTTGTAATTGTATTAGAATTTGTGTGTTGGAGATTGAGAGAACTACATACATATTTTGTACTGGTTAGTATTGAATTAGGCTTTTGACTGCAAGTTCCAGAATGCCTTGCGACAGGAAGTAGAGAGCGAACGCGCTAGTTAAGTGCAATTGACAGGGGATTATCTTGACTCCTTTGCGCTAGCAACTCATTATTCATTGTTCTGTAGAATCTAAAGTTTGTAAATGTAACGTGCACAAGTATTATTACTAAAAGAAGCTTTCATATCAAACCCGACGTCCTGAGTCATTACTTTGAAGATAGTTATTCTATACCATGCTTTATGTGTGTGTGAGTGTATCATATCCAGTACCTGAGCACAGCTTGGTCTTCCTGTGTGTGTTGTGTTGTGTTGAGTACCTGAGCACAGCTTCGTCTTCCTGTGTGTGTTGTGTTCAGTACCTGAGCACAGCTTCGTCTTCCTGTGTGTGTTGTGTTGTGTTGAGTACCTGAGCACAGCTTCGTCTTCCTGTGTGTGTTGTGTTCAGTACCTGAGCACAGCTTCGTCTTCCTGTGTGTGTTGTGTTGTGTTCAGTACCTGAGCACAGGTTCGTCTTCCTGTTTGTGTTGTGTTCAGTACCTGAGCACAGCTTCGTCTTCCTGTGTGTGTTGTGTTCAGTACCTGAGCACAGCTTCGTCTTCCTGTGTGTTGTGTTCAGTACCTGAGCACAGCTTCCTCTTCCTGTGTGTGTTGTGTTGTGTTCAGTACCTGAGCACAGCTTCGTCTTTCTGTGTGTGTTGTGTTGAGTACCTGAGCACAGCTTCGTCTTCCTGTGTGTGTTGTGTTGTGTTCAGTACCTGAGCACAGCTTCGTCTTCCTGTGTGTGTTGTGTTGTGTTGAGTACCTGAGCACAGCTTCGTCTTTCTGTGTGTGTTGTGTTCAGTACCTGAGCACAGCTTCGTCTTCCTGTGTGTGTTGTGTTGTGTTGAGTACCTGAGCACAGCTTCGTCTTCCTGTGTGTGTTGTGTTGTGTTGAGTACCTGAGCACAGCTTCGTCTTCCTGTGTGTGTTGTGTTCAGTACCTGAGCACAGCTTCGTCTTCCTGTGTGTTGTGTTCAGTACCTGAGCACAACTTCGTCTTCCTGTTTGTGTTGTGTTGTGTTCAGTACCTGAGCACAGCTTCGTCTTCCTGTTTGTGTTGTGTTGTGTTCAGTACCTGAGCACAGCTTCGTCCAGCTCCTGTGGTCTATTTGTAGCGCCCATCACCAGAACCCTCTCTGCCCCTTCTGACTGCACCTGCAACCATCCAGGAGACTAGTGTTGTTGAAGGAAACCTACACCAGACATACAAAAGTATGTGGACACCACTTCAAATTAGTGGATTCAGCCATTTCAGCCACACCCATTGCTGACAGGTGTATAAAATTGTGCACACAGCCATGCAATCTCCATAGACAAACATTGGCAGTAGAATGGCCTTACTGAAGAGCTCAGTGACCTTCAACGTGGCACCGTCATAGGATGCCACCTTTCCAACAAGTCAGTCCGTTAAATTTCTGCCTTGCTAGAGCTTCCCTGGTTAACTCTGAAGTGGAAACATTGTGAAGTGGAAACGTCTAGGATCAACAACGGCTCAGCCGTGAAGTGGTAGGCCACATAAGCTCACAGAACGGGACCGCCGGGTGCTGAAGCGCATAAAAATCGTGTGTCCTCGGTTGCAACACTCACTACCGAGTTCAAAACTGACTCTGGAAGCAACGTCAGCACAAGAACTGTTCGTCGGGAGCTTCTTGAAATGGGTTTCCATGGCCGAGCAGCCGCAAACGAGCATAAGATCACCATGAGCAATGCCAAGCGTCGGTTGGAGTGGTGTAAACGCGTTCTCTGGAGTGATGAATCACGCTTCACCTTCTGGTATTCCGACAGACGAATCTGGGTTTGGCGGATGCCAGGAGAACACTACCTGCCCCAATCCATAGTGCCAACTGTAAAGTTTCGTGGAGGAGGAATAATGGTATGGGGCTGTTTTTCATGGTTCGGGCCCCTTAGTTCCAGTGAAGGGAAATCTTAACGCTACAGCATACAATGACATTCTAGATGATTCTGTGCTTCTAACTTTGTGGCAACAGTTTGGGGAAGGCCCTTTCCTGTTTCAGCATGACATTGCCCCCGTGCAACAAAGCGAGGTCCATACAGAAATGGTTTGTCGTGATCGGTGTGGAAGAACTTGACTGGCCTGCACAGAGCCCTGACCTCAACCCCATCGAACAACTTTTGGGATGAATTGGAACGCCGACTGCGAGCCAGGCCTAATCACCCAACATCAGTACCGACCTCACTAATGCTTGTGGCTGAATGGAAGCAAGTCCCCGCAGCAATGTTCCAACATCTAGTGGAAAGCCTTCCCAGAAGAGTGGAGGCTGTTATAGCAGCAATGTTCCAACATCTAGTGGAAAGCCTTCCCAGAAGAGTGGAGGCTGTTATAGCAGCAATGTTCCAACATCTAGTGGAAAGCCTTCCCAGAAGAGTGGAGGCTGTTATAGCAGCAATGTTCCAACATCTAGTGGAAAGCCTTCCCAGAAGAGTGGAGGCTGTTATAGCAGCAATGTTCCAACATCTAGTGGAAAGCCTTCCCAGAAGAGTGGAGGCTGTTATAGCAGCAATGTTCCAACATCTAGTGGAAAGCCTTCCCAGAAGAGTGGAGGCTGTTATAGCAGCAATGTTCCAACATCTAGTGGAAAGCCTTCCCAGAAGAGTGGAGGCTGTTATAGCAGCAATGTTCCAACATCTAGTGGAAAGCCTTCCCAGAAGAGTGGAGGCTGTTATAGCAGCAATGTTCCAGCATCTAGTGGAAAGCCTTCCCAGAAGAGTGGAGGCTGTTATAGCAGCAATGTTCCAACATCTAGTGGAAAGCCTTCCCAGAAGAGTGGAGGCTGTTATAGCAGCAATGTTCCAACATCTAGTGGAAAGCCTTCCCAGAAGAGTGGAGGCTGTTATAGCAGCAATGTTCCAACATCTAGTGGAAAGCCTTCCCAGAAGAGTGGAGGCTGTTATAGCAGCAATGTTCCAACATCTAGTGGAAAGCCTTCCCAGAAGAGTGGAGGCTGTTATAGCAGCAATGTTCCAACATCTAGTGGAAAGCCTTCCCAGAAGAGTGGAGGCTGTTATAGCAGCAATGTTCCATCATCTAGTGGAAAGCCTTCCCAGAAGAGTGGCGGCTGTTATAGCAGCAATGTTCCATCATCTAGCGGAAAGCCTTCCCAGAAGAGTGGAGGCTGTTATAGCAGCAAAGGGGGGACCATCTCCATATTAACGCCCATGATTTTGGAATGAGATGTTCGATGAGCAGGTGTCCACATACTTTTGGTCATAAGGTATTTTGTAGCTCATTAAAACCCATACACGAAACATTCATAAAACAGTACATAGGAATTGCAACTGCCGTTGATAATTGCAGCGCGAGTAACATTACCGTGACATAACTAAAATGGTCGTTACCCCATCAAACTGTATGAGAAACTCCGTTTTTAACCGGCGGCTGGCATCGTGTTCTCCCTCCCTTCTCTCACAGAGCAGGCTGTCGATCTCATCTGGGAGGACGGCAAACAGACAGGAACCACAGCGAGCGTCACCACAACGTCAATGAATAGCTACTGCCTGTACAGTCTCTCAGAAACAAACAAACATAAAACATTTTTATTAAAGCTGTAAAATGTCACTTTTTTGGACGACCTGACCAAATTCACATAGAAATGTGAAATATAGATCTGTCGTTCTCATTGAAATCAAGTCTAAGAAGCAGTAGATCTGTTCTATGTGCCCTATTTCTATGCTTCTCGTTCTTAAGTTTAGTTTTTGCATCTTTTACTTTCGGTTTTGTACACCAGCGACAAACAGCTGAAAATACAATATTTTTGGTTATAGAAAAGCACTTTCGATGGTACAATGACTGTCTACACTATACTTAGTTGTTTAGTCACATAAACTGAAATTAGGCGAACTATTAGAATATTAGCAACCAGGAAATTGAGGAGCGATTTCTGCATCTTTAACTAGTCCAATTCAACCCTCACTATGTAAAGCGCTTCGAGGACCTCAAGATGTAGAAAGTCGCTATAAAAATCCAATCCATTAGTAAACTAATGAACGGTCAGTTTTTTTGGACAGACTAAAAGCCGAGTCCTAGACTAAAAAAAAGAATAACCAATGGAAAATGTCAAGTTAAAATATCACTGTTGGACGTTAGATCACTGTTGGACTTCAGACCACTGTTGGACCATGTTGAGTATTCTGTATGGGTAAAAATACATTCAATATAATCACTCAAACCAACCAATGAAGATGATGGCTGGCTGCAGTTCTCTGGCCACAGCAAACAGAGCTCTGACCAGCTTCTCTCCCTCTCCCACCTGGAAAAGAGAGGTACGGGTCAAAGGTCACTCAAGTACAACTACTGGTACAAACACTTTACACTGGAACATAAAAGGTCAACTTTATAAAGTGGTTTTAAAACTATCTTATTGATAGTTTAACTGATCACTCAGCTAACACGAATGTTAATACACTAGGTAGGACATCTCTACCTGGACACTGGTCTACAGTAGTCCACTACCCTGGTCTACAGTAGTCCACTACCCTATAGACCCTGGTCTACAGTAGTCTACTACCCTGGTCTACAGTAGTCCACTACCCTATAGACCCTGGTCTACAGTAGTCCACTACCCTGGTCTACAGTAGTCCACTACCCTATAGACCCTGGTCTACAGTAGTCCACTACCCTGGTCTACAGTAGTCCACTACCCTATAAACCCTGGTCTACAGTAGTCCACTACCCTATAGACCCTGGTCAACAGTAGTCCACTACCCTGGTCTACAGTAGTCCACTACCCTATAGACCCTGGTCTACAGTAGTCTACTACCCTGGTCTACAGTAGTCCACTACCCTATAGACCCTGGTCTACAGTAGTCCACTACCCTGGTCTACAGTAGTCCACTACCCTATAGACCCTGGTCTACAGTAGTCCACTACCCTGGTCTACAGTAGTCCACTACCCTATAAACCCTGGTCTACAGTAGTCCACTACCCTATAGACCCTGGTCAACAGTAGTCCACTACCCTGGTCTACAGTAGTCCACTACCCTGGTCTACAGTAGTCCACTACCCTGGTCTACAGTAGTCCACTACCCTGGTCTACAGTAGTCCACTACCCTGGTCTACAGTAGTCCACTACCCTGGTCTACAGTAGTCCACTACCCTGGTCTACAGTAGTCCACTACCTAGAGAATAGGGTGCCATTTTGGGCACAGTAAATGACAACAGTCTTCAGACTCCTCACCCATTTAGAAGTCAGACTGGAAGCACTGATGTTAAAGAAGGTGGCGTGGGACTCCATGGCAACTGCTTTGGCCTGGGTAGAGGGACAACAGAGATCATTATCATGAGAAAGAGGACTCCATTTCTACTGCTTTGGCCTGGGTAGAGGGACAACAGAGACATTTATTATCATGAGAAAGAGGACTCAATTTCTACTGCTTTGACCTGGGTAGAGGGACAACAGAGATCATTATCATGAGAAAGAGGACTCCATTTCTACTGCTTTGGCCTGGGTAGAGGGACAACAGAGACATTTATTATCATGAGAAAGAGGACTCAATTTCTATTGCTTTGGCCTGGGTAGAGGGACAACAGAGATCATTATCATGAGAAAGAGCACTTCATTTCTACTGCTTTGGTCTGGGTAGAGGGACAACAGAGATCATTATCATGAGAAAGAGGACTCCATTTCTACTGCTTTGGCCTGGGTAGAGGGACAACATAGATCATTATCATGAGAAAGAGGACTCCATTTCTACTGCTTTGGCCTGGGTAGAGGGACAACATAGATCATTATCATGAGAAAGAGGACTCCATTTCTACTGCTTTGGCCTGGGTAGAGGGACAACAGAGACATTTATTATCATGAGAAAGAGGCATAATGTCTTCAACATGCAGTCAACACCATGTGATGTCATTTGATGGTCACAAACGTTTGACTCACCAGCATGGTCTTTCCGTTGCCTGGGGGGCCGAAGAGGAGCAGACCTCGTGCCGGGGATCTGAGACCAGTGAACAGCTAGAGGGGAACAACAACATTATAGACTGGGGTAGAGACAGCACAACACCATAGACTGGACTAGAGACAACACCACCATAGACTGGACTAGAGACAACACCACCATAGACTGGACTAGAGACAGCACAACACCATAGACTGGACTAGAGACAGCACAACACCATAGACTGGACTAGAGACAGCACAACACCATAGACTGGGGTAGAGATAACACAACACCATAGACTGGACTAGAGACAGCACCACCACCATATACTGGGGTAGAGACAGCACCACCACCATAGACTGGGGTAGAGACAGCACCACCATCGACTGGACTAGAGACAGCACAACACCATAGACTGGGGTAGAGACAGCACCACCATCGACTGGACTAGAGACAGCACAACCATCGACTGGACTAGAGACAGCACAACACCATAGACTGACTGGACTAGAGACAGCACAACACCATAGACTGACTGGACTAGAGACAGCACAACACCATAGACTGGACTAGAGACAGCAACACCATAGACTGGACTAGAGACAGCACAACATCATAGACTGACTGGACTAGAGACAGCACAACACCATAGACTGGACTAGAGACAGCACCACCATAGACTGGACTAGAGACAGCACTATAGACTGGACTAGAGACAGCACTATAGACTGGACTAGAGACAGCACAACACCATAGACTGGACTAGAGACAGCACAACACCATAGACTGGACTAGAGACAGCACAACACCATAGACTGGACTAGAGACAGCACAACACCATAGACTGGACTAGAGACAGCACAACACCATAGACTGGACTAGAGACAGCACAACACCAAAGACTGGACTAGAGACAGCACAACACCAAAGACTGGACTAGAGACAGCACCACACCATAGACTGGACTAGAGACAGCACCACCATAGACTGGACTAGAGACAGCACTATAGACTGGACTAGAGACAGCACTATAGACTGGACTAGAGACAGCACAACACCATAGACTGGACTAGAGACAGCACAACACCATAGACTGGACTAGAGACAGCACAACACCATAGACTGGACTAGAGACAGCACAACACCATAGACTGGACTAGAGACAGCACAACACCATAGACTGGACTAGAGACAGCACCACACCATAGACTGGACTAGAGACAGCACAACACCATAGACTGGACTAGAGACAGCACAACACCATAGACTAGACTAGAGACAGCACCACCATAGACTGGACTAGAGACAGCACTATAGATTGGACTAGAGACAACAACAGACTGGACTAGAGACAACACTATAGACTGGACTAGAGACAACACTATAGACAGGACTAGAGACAACACTATAGACAGGACTATAGACAGGACTAGAGACAACACTATAGACAGGACTAGAGACAACACTATAGACAGGACTAGAGACAACACTATAGACTGGACTAGAGACAACACTATAGACTGGACTAGAGACAACACTATAGACTGGACTATAGACAACACTATAGACTGGACTATAGACAACACTATAGACTGGACTATAGACAACACTATAGACTGGACTAGAGACAACACTATAGATTGGACTAGAGACAACAACAGACTGGACTAGAGACAACAACAGACTGGACTAGAGACAACACTATAGACTGGACTAGAGACAACACTATAGACAGGACTAGAGACAACACTATAGACAGGACTAGAGACAACACTAGAGACAGGACTATAGACAGGACTAGAGACAACACTATAGACAGGACTAGAGACAACACTATAGACAGGACTAGAGACAACACTATAGACAGGACTAGAGACAACACTATAGACTGGACTAGAGACAACACTATAGACTGGACTATAGACAACACTATAGACTGGACTATAGACAACACTATAGACTGGACTAGAGACAACACTATAGACTGGACTAGAGACAACACTATAGACTGGACTAGAGACAACACTATAGACTGGACTAGAGACAACACTATAGACAACACTATAGACTGGACTAGAGACAACACTATAGACTGGACTAGAGACAACACTATAGACTGGACTAGAGACAACACTATAGACTGGACTAGAGACAACACAACACTATAGACAGGACTAGAGACAACACAACACTATAGACAGGACTAGAGACAACACTATAGACTGGACTAGAGACAACACTATAGACTGGACTAGAGACAACACTATAGACAGGACTAGAGACAACACTATAGACAGGACTAGAGACAACACTATAGACAGGACTAGAGACAACACTATAGACAGGACTAGAGACAACACTATAGACAGGACTAGAGACAACACTATAGACAGGACTAGAGACAACACTATAGACTGGACTAGAGACAACACTATAGACAGGACTAGAGACAACACTATAGACTGGACTAGAGACAACACTATAGACTGGACTAGAGACAACACTATAGACAGGACTAGAGACAACACTATAGACTGGGGTAGAGACAACACTATAGACTGGGGTAGAGACAACACTATAGACAGGACTAGAGACAACACTATAGACTGGACTAGAGACAACACTATAGACTGGACTAGAGACAACACTATAGACTGGACTAGAGACAACACTATAGACAGGACTAGAGACAACACTATAGACAGGACTAGAGACAACACTATAGACAACACTATAGACTGGGGTAGAGACAACACTATAGACAGGACTAGAGACAACACTATAGACTGGACTAGAGACAACACTATAGACTGGACTAGAGACAACACTATAGACTGGACTAGAGACAACACTATAGACTGGACTAGAGACAACACTATAGACTGGGGTAGAGACAACACTATAGACTGGGGTAGAGACAACACTATAGACTGGGGTAGAGACAACACTATAGACAGGACTAGAGACAACACTATAGACTGGACTAGAGACAACACTATAGACAGGACTAGAGACAACACTATAGACTGGACTAGAGACAACACTATAGACAGGACTAGAGACAACACTATAGACTGGACTAGAGACAACACTATAGACAGGACTAGAGACAACACTATAGACTGGACTAGAGACAACACTATAGACTGGACTAGAGACAACACTATAGACAGGACTAGAGACAACACTATAGACAGGACTAGAGACAACACTATAGACTGGACTAGAGACAACACTATAGACTGGACTAGAGACAACACTATAGACAACACTATAGACTGGGGTAGAGACAACACTATAGACTGGACTAGAGACAACACTATAGACAACACTATAGACTGAACTAGAGACAACACTATAGACAGGACTAGAGACAACACTATAGACAGGACTAGAGACAACACTATAGACAGGACTAGAGACAACACTATAGACAGGACTAGAGACAACACTATAGACTGGACTAGAGACAACACTATAGACTGGACTAGAGACAACACTATAGACAGGACTAGAGACAACACTATAGACAACACTATAGACTGGGGTAGAGACAACACTATAGACAGGACTAGAGACAACACTATGGACTGGACTAGAGACAACACTATAGACAGGACTAGAGACAACACTATAGACAGGACTAGAGACAACACTATAGACAGGACTAGAGACAACACTATAGACTGGACTAGAGACAACAACAGACAGGACTAGAGACAACACTATAGACAGGACTAGAGACAACACTATAGACAGGACTAGAGACAACACTATAGACAGGACTAGAGACAACACTATAGACAGGACTAGAGACAACACTATAGACTGGACTAGAGACAACACTATAGACTGGACTAGAGACAACACTATAGACTGGACTAGAGACAACACTATAGACAGGACTAGAGACAACACTATAGACAGGACTAGAGACAACACTATAGACTGGACTAGAGACAACACTATAGACTGGACTAGAGACAACACTATAGACAGGACTAGAGACAACACTATAGACAGGACTAGAGACAACACTATAGACAGGACTAGAGACAACACTATAGACTGGACTAGAGACAACACTATAGACAGGACTAGAGACAACACTATAGACAGGACTAGAGACAGCACCACCATAGACTGGACTAGAGACAACACTATAGACAGGACTAGAGACAACACTATAGACAGGACTAGAGACAACACTATAGACTGGACTAGAGACAACACTATAGACTGGACTAGAGACAACACTATAGACTGGACTAGAGACAACACTATAGACAGGACTAGAGACAACACTATAGACTGGACTAGAGACAACACTATAGACTGGACTAGAGACAACACTATAGACTGGACTAGAGACAACACTATAGACAGGACTAGAGACAACACTATAGACAGGACTAGAGACAACACTATAGACAGGACTAGAGACAACACTATAGACTGGACTAGAGACAACACTATAGACAGGACTAGAGACAACACTATAGACAGGACTAGAGACAACACTATAGACAGGACTAGAGACAACACTATAGACAGGACTAGAGACAACACTATAGACAGGACTAGAGACAGCACCACCATAGACTGGACTAGAGACAGCACCACCATAGACTGGACTAGAGACAACACCACCATAGACTGGACTAGAGACAACACTATAGACAGGACTAGAGACAACACTATAGACTGGACTAGAGACAACACTATAGACAGGACTAGAGACAACACTATAGACTGGACTAGAGACAACACTATAGACTGGACTAGAGACAACACTATAGACTGGACTAGAGACAACACTATAGACAGGACTAGAGACAACACTATAGACAGGACTAGAGACAACACTATAGACTGGACTAGAGACAACACTATAGACAGGACTAGAGACAACACTATAGACTGGACTAGAGACAACACTATAGACTGGACTAGAGACAACACTATAGACTGGACTAGAGACAACACTATAGACTGGACTAGAGACAACACTATAGACAGGACTAGAGACAACACTATAGACTGGACTAGAGACAGCACCACCATAGACTGGACTAGAGACAACACCACCATAGACTGGACTAGAGACAACACCACCATAGACTGGACTAGAGACAACAGACTGGACTAGAGACAACACTATAGACTGGACTAGATTGAATCGTACTACACCGGCTCCGACGCTCATCTTATGGGGCAGGGCTGGCAAGCTACAAAAGGAAGCACAGCCGCGATCTGCCCAGTGACAAGAGCCTACCAGACGAGCTAAATCACTTCTATGATCGCTTTGAGGCAAGCAACACTGAGGCATGCATGAGAGCATCAGCTGTTCCAGACGACTGTGTGATCACGCTCTCCGTAGCCGACGTGAGTAAGACCTTTAAACAGGTCAACATTCACAAGGCCACGGGGCCAGACGGATTACCAGGACGTGTGCTCCGGGCATGTGCTGACCAACTGGCAGGTGTCTTCACTGACATTTTCAACATGTCACTGATTGAGTCTGTAATACCAACATGTTTCAAGCAGACCACCACAGTCCCTGTGCCCAAGAACACAAAAGCAACCTGCCTAAATGACTACAGACCCGTAGCACTCACATCTGTAGCCATGAAGTGCTTTGAAAGGCTGGTCATGGCTCACATCAACACCATTATCTCAGAAACCCTAGACCCAGTCCAATTTGCATACCGTCAAAACAGATCCACAGATGATGCAATCTCTATTTCACTCCACACTTCCCTTTCCCACCTGGACAAAAGGAACACCTATGTGAGAATGCTGTTTATTGACTACAGCTCAGCGTTCAACACCATAGTGCCCTCCAAGGTCATCACTAAGCTAAGGACCCTGGGACTAAACACCTCCCTCTGCAACTGGATCCTGGACTTCCTGACGGGCCGCCCCCAGGTGGTAAGGGTAGGTAACAACACATCCGCAACGCTGATCCTCAACACAGGGGCCCCTCAGGGGTGCGTGCTCAGTCCCCTCCTGTACTCCCTGTTCACTCATAACCGCACGGCCAGGCACTACTCCAACACCATCATTAAGTTTGCAGACGACACAACACTGGTAGGCCTGATCATCGACAACGACGAGACAGCCTATAGGGAGGAGGTCAGAGACCTGGCCGGGTGGTGCCAGAATAACAACCTATCCCTCAACGTAACCAAGACTAAGGAGATGATTGTGGACTACTGGAAAAGGAGGACCGAGCATGCCCCCATTCTCATCGACAGGGCTGTGGTGGAGCAGGTTGAGAGCTTCAAGTTCCTTGGTGTCCACATCACCAACAAACTAGAATGGTCCAAGCACACCAAGACAGTCGTGAAGAGGGCACAACAAAGCCTATTCCCCCTCAGGAAACAAAGGATTTGGCATGGGTCCTAAGATCCTCAAAAGGTTCTACAGCTGCAACATCGAGAGCATCCTGACTGGTTGCATCACTGCCTGGTACGGCAACTGCTCGGCCTCCGACCGCAAGGCACTACACAGGGTAGTGCGTACGGCCCAGTACATCACTGGGGCCAAGCTTCCTGCCATCCAGGACCTCTACACCAGGCGGTGTAAGAGGAAGGCCCTAAAAATTGTCAAAGATCCCAGCCACCCCAGTCATAAACTGTTCTCTCTACTACCGCATGGCAAGTGGTACTGGAATGCCAAGTCTAGGTCCAAGAGGCTTCTCAACAGTTTTTACCCCCAAGCCATAATACTCCTGAACAGGTAATCAAATGGTTACCCAGACTATTTGCATTGCCCCCCCCCCCCCTCCCTCTTTACACTGCTGCTACTCTCTGTTTATCATATATGCACAGTCACTTGAACTATACATTCATCTACATACTACCTCAATTAGCCCGACTAACCGGTGCCTGTATATAGCCCCTCTACTGTATATAGCCCCTCTACTGTATATAGCCCCTCTACTGTTATATAGCCTCTCTACTGTTATATAGCCTCTCTACTGTTATATAGCCTCTCTACTGTATATAGCCTCTCTACTGTATATAGCCCCTCTACTGTATGTAGCCCCTCTACTGTATGTAGCCCCTCTACTGTATGTAGCCCCTCTACTGTATGTAGCCCCTCTACTGTATGTAGCCTCTCTACTGTTATATAGCCTCTCTACTGTATATAGCCTCTACTGTATATAGCCTCTACTGTATATAGCCTCCCTACTGTATATAGCCTCCCTACTGTATATAGCCTCCCTACTGTATATAGCCTCTCTACTGTATATAGCCTCCCTACTGTATATAGCCTCTCTACTGTATATAGCCTCTCTACTGTATATAGCCTCCCTACTGTATATAGCCTCCCTACTGTATATAGCCTCTCTACTGTATATAGCCTCTCTACTGTATATAGCCTCCCTACTGTATATAGCCTCTCTACTGTATATAGCCTCTCTACTGTATATAGCCTCCCTACTGTATA
This sequence comes from Salvelinus namaycush, assembly GCF_016432855.1. Classification (NCBI taxonomy): domain Eukaryota; kingdom Metazoa; phylum Chordata; class Actinopteri; order Salmoniformes; family Salmonidae; genus Salvelinus; species Salvelinus namaycush. The sequence goes on from NC_052310.1 coordinate 1,554,086, forward strand.
TAGCCCCTCTACTGTATATAGCCCCTCTACTGTATATAGCCCCTCTACTGTATATAGCCCCTCTACTGTATATAGCCCCTCTACTGTATATAGCCCCTCTACTGTATATAGCCCCTCTACTGTATATAGCCCCTCTACTGTATATAGCCCCTCTACTGTATATAGCCCCTCTACTGTATATAGCCCCTCTACTGTATATAGCCCCTCTACTGTATATAGCCCCTCTACTGTATATAGCCCCTCTACTGTATATAGCCCCTCTACTGTATATAGCCCCTCTACTGTATATAGCCCCTCTACTGTATATAGCCCCTCTACTGTATATAGCCCCTCTACTGTATATAGCCCCTCTACTGTATATAGCCCCTCTACTGTATATAGCCTCCCTACTGTATATAGCCTCCCTACTGTATATAGCCTCCCTACTGTATATAGCCTCCCTACTGTATATAGCCTCTCTACTGTATATAGCCTCTCTACTGTATATAGCCTCTCTACTGTATATAGCCTCTCTACTGTATATAGCCTCCACACTGTATATAGCCTCCACACTGTATATAGCCTCTCTACTGTTATATAGCCTCTCTACTGTTATATAGCCTCTCTACTGTTATATAGCCTCTCTACTGTATATAGCCTCTCTACTGTATATAGCCTCTCTACTGTATATAGCCTCTCTACTGTATATAGCCTCACTACTGTATACAGCCTCTCTACTGTATACAGCCTCTCTACTGTTATATAGCCTCTCTACTGTATATAGCCTCTCTACTGTATATAGCCTCTCTACTGTATATAGCCTCCACACTGTATATAGCCTCCACACTGTATATAGCCTCTCTACTGTATATAGCCTCTCTACTGTATATAGCCTCTCTACTGTATATAGCCTCTCTACTGTATATAGTCTCTCTACTGTATATAGCCTCCACACTGTATATAGCCTCCACACTGTATATAGCCTCTCTACTGTATATAGTCTCTCTACTGTATATAGCCTCTCTACTGTTATTATTCACTGTTATTTACTGTTTTTTATTTCCTTACTTATCTATTGTTCACCTAATACCTATTTTTTACTTAAATATTGCACCGTTGGTTAGTAAGCATTTCACTGTAAGGTCTACACCTGTTATATTCGGCGCACGTGACAAATAAACTTTGATTGGATTTGACTAGAGACAACAGACTGGACTAGAGATAACAAGACAACTGTGAAGCCCGATTCCCACAATAGGGCCGACCTCAACTGTACTGTGCTGGCTCGGATATTTTCATTTCAAATGGTCCATTTCAGCAAATATGCTGGATGTATAAGCAGGCCAGATCAAAGCAGCTCAGCTTGGCTTGGCTTGGCTAGGTTTGACCCTAGAATGTGAATCAGGCATAACTGACAGATAGCAGCTCATTACTGACAGATAGCAGCTCATAGCTGACAGATAGCAGCTCATAGCTGACAGATAGCAGCTCATAGCTGACAGATAGCAGCTCATTGCTGACAGATAGCAGCTCATTGCTGACAGATAGCAGCTCATTGCTGACAGATAGCAGCTCATTGCTGACAGATAGCAGCTCATTGCTGACAGATAGCAGCTCATAGCTGACAGATAGCAGCTCATTACTGACAGATAGCAGCTCATTGCTGACAGATAGCAGCTCATTACTGACAGATAGCAGCTCATTACTGACAGATAGCAGCTCATAGCTGACAGATAGCAGCTCATAGCTGACAGATAGCAGCTCATAGCTGACAGATAGCAGCTCATAACTGACAGATAGCAGCTCATAACTGACAGATAGCAGCTCATAGCTGACAGATAGCAGCTCATAGCTGACAGATAGCAGCTCATAGCTGACAGATAGCAGCTCATTGCTGACAGATAGCAGCTCATAGCTGACAGATAGCAGCTCATAACTGACAGATAGCAGCTCATAGCTGACAGATAGCAGCTCATTACTGACAGATAGCAGCTCATTACTGACAGATAGCAGCTCATTACTGACAGATAGCAGCTCATTGCTGACAGATAGCAGCTCATAGCTGACAGATAGCAGCTCATAGCTGACAGATAGCAGCTCATAACTGACAGATAGCAGGTCATAACTGACAGATAGCAGGTCATAACTGACAGATAGCAGCTCATAACTGACAGATAGCAGCTCATAACTGACAGATAGCAGCTCATTACTGACAGATAGCAGCTCATAGCTGACAGATAGCAGCTCATTGCTGACAGATAGCAGCTCATAGCTGACAGATAGCAGCTCATAACTGACAGATAGCAGCTCATAGCTGACAGATAGCAGCTCATTACTGACAGATAGCAGCTCATAGCTGACAGATAGCAGCTCATAGCTGACAGATAGCAGCTCATAACTGACAGATAGCAGCTCATAGCTGACAGATAGCAGCTCATAACTGACAGATAGCAGCTCATAACTGACAGATAGCAGCTCATAGCTGACAGATAGCAGCTCATAACTGACAGATAGCAGCTCATAACTGACAGATAGCAGCTCATAGCTGACAGATAGCAGCTCATAGCTGACAGATAGCAGCTCATAACTGACAGATAGCAGCTCATAGCTGACAGATAGCAGCTCATAGCTGACAGATAGCAGCTCATAGCTGACAGATAGCAGCTCATTACTGACAGATAGCAGCTCATAGCTGACAGATAGCAGCTCATTACTGACAGATAGCAGCTCATAGCTGACAGATAGCAGCTCATAACACAGAGTAGAAAGAAAACATGCTCACCTCAGGTCTGAGTGCAGGTAGGATGACTATCTCCTGAAGAGCTTGTTTAGCCAGCTCCTGACCCGCTATGTCTTCAAAGCTCACTGACGACCCGCTGAAATAAACACACATGTTTAAATGACTCCAGAAGCCCCAGCAGTCTCAATTACAGTCATGGGTTGTAATTACAGGAGAGCTAGGCACCGCCTTAACAAAGGTATCAGTGTGTGTACCATCTCAAAAGTCTAAGATTTTGATGTCAGGGCATCCCCAAGAATCAACGTGTAATTTGATCCTGACTGCGGTCCACTGCCCTATCCACTATTATCGTCTCTAGAATCCCTCCATTGAATGTGCTGAGGGTCTTCTCTATCATAGCCTGGTCACACATCCGTTAGTACTGTATAGCCAACTCCCCAGACAATGACCAAAAGGCTACGCAGATAGCTCCTGGACCGGGCTACGCGGATAGCGCCGGGACCGGACTACGCGGATATCTCCGGGACCGGGCTATGCAGAGAGCTCATCTATCCTACCCGTCTACGATTTCATTCAGTATGAAGCTGGCCAGTTTGCTGTCCACATTCTTAAAGTTCTTCATGTCCCTCTTCTGTGGTTCCTTCGATGCTGCTGATGCTGCTGGTCTACCATTCTGTCCTCTTCCTGCAGCCCGAGGGACAACCTTAGAGAGAACACTCCATAAGTGCACAATATCATAGACCATGAAACAGACATTTCACAGACCATAAAACAAAAAGGATACACTATGAGCAACAACGTCCCATTTGAAACAGTATTTAAGACAAATTACAACTCAAAAAACGTTGTTTTCTGTAAACTGTTAGCGGGGTGGTTATAAGACTAGGATTAAATAATTTATGGGACTAGAGGATAGGAGACGGGGATAGGACAAGGCCTGTACTTTAATGGGACCAGGGATGGGGATAGGACAAGGCCTGTACTTTAATGGGACAGGGGTAGGACAAGGCCTGTACTTTAATTGGACCAGGGATGGGGATAGGACAAGGCCTGTACTTTAATGGGACCAGGGACGGGGATAGGACAAGGCCTGTACTTTAATGGGACCAGGGACGGGGATAGGACAAGGCCTGTACTTTAATGGGACAGGGGTAGGACAAGGCCTGTACTTTAATTGGACAAGGGACGGGGACAGGACCTGTACCAGGGATACCTTGATATTGTTGGTCCTGCTTGAGCCAGTGCTTGCTGGCTTGCTGTGACTGGACATAGAACCACCTGGACCTGGCTTGTTCTTTGGACCAGAAGGCCTCACTGGAGGGGTAGGGAGATGGCCTGGTGGACTCTGAGGGCTGTGTCTTGTTTTAGAAGCTGATGCACCTTCTGTGGTGAGAGAGAGGATGGAGAGAGACAGAGGGTGAGAGAGAGAGAGAGAGAGAGACAGAGGGTGAGAGAGAGAGGATGGAGAGAGACAGAGGGTGAGAGACAGAGGATGGAGAGAGACAGAGGGTGAGAGACAGAGGATGGAGAGGGAGAGGTTGAGAGAGAGGGTGAGAAAGAGAGGATGAAGAGAGAGAGAGGGTGAGAGAGAGAGAATGGAGAGAGAAAGGGTGAGAGAGAGAGAATGGAGAGAGAGGATGGGGAGAGACAGAGGATGGAGAGAGACAGAGGATGGAGAGAGGATGGAGAGAGACAGAGGGTGAGAGAGGATGGAGAGAGAGAGGGTGAGAGAGAGAGGGTGGAGAGAGAGAGAGAGACAGAGGGTGAGAGAGAGAGGATGGAGAGAGACAGAGGGTGAGAGAGAGAGGATGGAGAGAGACAGAGGGTGAGAGACAGAGGATGGAGAGGGAGAGGTTGAGAGAGAGGATGGAGAGAGACAAAGGTTGAGAGAGAGAGAGGGTGAGAAAGAGGATGAAGAGAGAGAGAGGGTGAGAGAGAGAGAATGGAGAGAGAAAGGGTGAGAGAGAGAGAATGGAGAGAGGATGGGGAGAGACAGAGGATGGCGAGAGACAGAGGGTGCGAGAGGATGGAGAGAGACAGAGGGTGAGAGAGGATGGAGAGAGACAGAGGGTGAGAGAGGATGGAGAGAGAGAGGGTGAGAGAGAGAGGGTGGAGAGAGAGAGAGAGAGACAGAGGGTGAGAGAGAGAGGATGGAGAGAGACAGAGGGTGAGAGACAGAGGATGGAGAGGGAGAGGGTGAGAAAGAGAGGATGGAGAAAGAGGGTGAGAGAGAGAATGGAGAGAGAAAGGGTGAGAGAGAGAGAATGGAGAGACAGAGGATGGAGAGAGACAGAGGGTGAGAGAGGATGGAGAGACAGAGGGTGAGAGAGGATGGAGAGAGAGAGGGTGAGAGAGAGAGGGTGGAGAGAGAGAGGGTAAGAGAGGATGGAGAGAGACAGAGGGTGAGAGAGAGGACAGAGAGAGACAGAGGGTGAGAGAGAGGATGGAGAGAGAGAGAGGGTGGAGAGAGACAGAGGGTGAGAGAGAGGATGGAGAGAGACAGAGGGTGAGAGAGAGTAAGCGAGAATGGAGAAAGAGACCCTACAAGGTTAAATAAAAAAATAAAAAAACATTAGTACTACAACTATTTGCTAAAACGGCTGGTAATATAACACTTGAAATGTCTATCTCTTTGAAACCTTTTTGAGTGAGAGAGAGAAATATTGATCTTGGTCAGGGATTTATTTACAGCACAAATCTGTATAGCTCAAAATCTAAGTGTGGCATCACTTCAAAGTGTTATGAGAGAAGACTGCAGCATACCTCATATATTACCAGTATGGTGAGTCATCATGAAGACTGCAGCATGCCTCATATATTACCAGTATGGTGAGTCATCATGAAGACTGCAGCATGCCTCATATATTACCAGTATGGTGAGTCATCATGAAGACTGCAGCGTGCCTCATATATTACCAGTATGGTGAGTCATCATGAAGACTGCAGCATGCCTCATATATTACCAGTATGGTGAGTCATCATGAAGACTGCAGCGTGCCTCATATATTACCAGTATGGTGAGTCATCATGAAGACTGCAGCATGCCTCATATATTACCAGTATGGTGAGTCATCATGAAGACTGCAGCGTGCCTCATATATTACCAGTATGGTGAGTCATCATGAAGACTGCAGCATGCCTCATATATTACCAGTATGGTGAGTCATCATGAAGACTGCAGCATGCCTCATATATTACCAGTATGGTGAGTCATCATGAAGACTGCAGCATGCCTCATATATTACCAGTATGGTGAGTCATCATGAAGACTGCAGCATGCCTCATATATTACCAGTATGGTGAGTCATCATGAAGACTGCAGCATGCCTCATACATTACCAGTATGGTGAGTCATCATGAAGACTGCAGCATGCCTCATATATTACCAGTATGGTGAGTCATCATGAAGACTGCAGCATGCCTCATATATTACCAGTATGGTGAGTCATCATGAAGACTGTAGCATGCCTCATATATTACCAGTATGGTGAGTCATCATGAAGACTGCAGCATGCCTCATATATTACCAGTATGGTGAGTCATCATGAAGACTGCAGCATGCCTCATATATTACCAGTATGGTGAGTCATCATGAAGACTGTAGCATGCCTCATATATTACCAGTATGGTGAGTCATCATGAAGACTGCAGCATGCCTCATATATTACCAGTATGGTGAGTCATCATGAAGACTGTAGCATGCCTCATATATTACCAGTATGGTGAGTCATCATGAAGACTGCAGCATGCCTCATATATTACCAGTATGGTGAGTCATCATGAAGACTGCAGCATGCCTCATACATTACCAGTATGGTGAGTCATCATGAAGACTGTAGCATGCCTCATACATTACCAGTATGGTGAGTCATCATGAAGACTGCAGCATGCCTCATATATTACCAGTATGGTGAGTCATCATGAAGACTGCAGCATGCCTCATATATTACCAGTATGGTGAGTCATCATGAAGACTGCAGCATGCCTCATATATTACCAGTATGGTGAGTCATCATGAAGACTGCAGCATGCCTCATATATTACCAGTATGGTGAGTCATCATGAAGACTGCAGCATGCCTCATATATTACCAGTATGGTGAGTCATCATGAAGACTGCAGCATGCCTCATATATTACCCGCATGGTGAGTCATCATGAAGACTGCAGCATGCCTCATATATTACCAGTATGGTGAGTCATCATGAAGACTGCAGCATGCCTCATATATTACCAGTATGGTGAGTCATCATGAAGACTGCAGCATGCCTCATATATTACCAGTATGGTGAGTCATCATGAAGACTGTAGCATGCCTCATATATTACCAGTATGGTGAGTCATCATGAAGACTGCAGCATGCCTCATATATTACCAGTATGGTGAGTCATCATGAAGACTGCAGCATGCCTCATATATTACCAGTATGGTGAGTCATCATGAAGACTGCAGCATGCCTCATATATTACCAGTATGGTGAGTCATCATGAAGACTGCAGCATGCCTCATATATTACCAGTATGGTGAGTCATCATGAAGACTGCAGCATGCCTCATATATTACCAGTATGGTGAGTCATCATGAAGACTGCAGCATGCCTCATATATTACCAGTATGGTGAGTCATCATGAAGACTGCAGCATGCCTCATATATTACCAGTATGGTGAGTCATCATGAAGACTGCAGCATGCCTCATATATTACCAGTATGGTGAGTCATCATGAAGACTGCAGCATGCCTCATATATTACCAGTATGGTGAGTCATCATGAAGACTGCAGCATGCCTCATATATTACCAGTATGGTGAGTCATCATGAAGACTGCAGCATGCCTCATATATTACCAGTATGGTGAGTCATCATGAAGACTGCAGCATGCCTCATATATTACCAGTATGGTGAGTCATCATGAAGACTGCAGCATGCCTCATATATTACCAGCATGGGAAGTCATCATGAAGACTGCAGCATGCCTCATATATTACCAGCATGGGAAGTCATCATGAAGACTGCAGCATGCCTCATATATTACCAGTATGGTGAGTCATCATGAAGACTGCAGCATGCCTCATATATTACCAGCATGGGAAGTCACCATGAAGACTGCAGCATGCCTCATATATTACCAGCATGGTGAGTCATCATGAAGACTGCAGCATGCCTCATATATTACCAGTATGGTGAGTCATCATGAAGACTGCAGCATGCCTCATATATTACCAGTATGGTGAGTCATCATGAAGACTGCAGCAATGCCTCATATATTACCAGTATGGTGAGTCATCATGAAGACTGCAGCATGCCTCATATATTACCAGTATGGTGAGTCATCATGAAGACTGCAGCATGCCTCATATATTACCAGTATGGTGAGTCATCATGAAGACTGCAGCATGCCTCATATATTACCAGTATGGTGAGTCATCATGAAGACTGCAGCATGCCTCATATATTACCAGTATGGTGAGTCATCATGAAGACTGCAGCATGCCTCATATATTACCAGCATGGTGAGTCATCATGAAGACTGCAGCATGCCTCATATATTACCAGTATGGTGAGTCATCATGAAGACTGCAGCATGCCTCATATATTACCAGTATGGTGAGTCATCATGAAGACTGCAGCATGCCTCATATATTACCAGTATGGTGAGTCATCATGAAGACTGCAGCATGCCTCATATATTACCAGTATGGTGAGTCATCATGAAGACTGCAGCATGCCTCATATATTACCAGTATGGTGAGTCATCATGAAGACTGCAGCATGCCTCATATATTACCAGTATGGTGAGTCATCATGAAGACTGCAGCATGCCTCATATATTACCAGTATGGTGAGTCATCATGAAGACTGCAGCATGCCTCATATATTACCAGTATGGTGAGTCATCATGAAGACTGCAGCATGCCTCATATATTACCAGCATGGGAAGTCATCATGAAGACTGCAGCATGCCTCATATATTACCAGTATGGTGAGTCATCATGAAGACTGCAGCATGCCTCATATATTACCAGTATGGTGAGTCATCATGAAGACTGCAGCATGCCTCATATATTTACCAGTATGGTGAAGTCACCATGAAGACTGCAGCATGCCTCATATATTACCAGTATGGTGAAGTCATCATGAAGACTGCAGCATGCCTCATATATTACCAGTATGGTGAGTCATCATGAAGACTGCAGCATGCCTCATATATTACCAGTATGGTGAAGTCACATGAAGACTGCAGCATGCCTCATATATTACCAGTATGGTGAGTCATCATGAAGACTGCAGCATGCCTCATATATTACCAGCATGGTGAGTCATCATGAAGACTGCAGCATGCCTCATATATTACCAGTATGGTGAGTCATCATGAAGACTGCAGCATGCCTCATATATTACCAGTATGGTGAGTCATCATGAAGACTGCAGCATGCCTCATATATTACCAGTATGGTGAGTCATCATGAGACTGCAGCATGCCTCATATATTACCAGTATGGTGAGTCATCATGAAGACTGCAGCATGCCTCATATATTACCAGTATGGTGAGTCATCATGAAGACTGCAGCATGCCTCATATATTACCAGTATGGTGAGTCATCATGAAGACTGCAGCATGCCTCATATATTACCAGTATGGTGAGTCATCATGAAGACTGCAGCATGCCTCATATATTACCAGTATGGTGAGTCATCATGAAGACTGCAGCATGCCTCATATATTACCAGTATGGTGAGTCATCATGAAGACTGCTAGCATGCCTCATATATTACCAGTATGGTGAGTCATCATGAAGACTGCAGCATGCCTCATATATTACCAGTATGGTGAGTCATCATGAAGACTGCAGCATGCCTCATATATTACCAGTATGGTGAGTCATCATGAAGACTGCAGCATGCCTCATATATTACCAGTATGGTGAGTCATCATGAAGACTGCAGCATGCCTCTATATTACCAGTATGGGAGTCATCTGAAGCTGTAGCATGCCTCATATTACCAGTATGGTGAGTCATCATGAAGACTGCAGCATGCCTCATATATTACCAGTATGGTGAGTCATCATGAAGACTGCTAGCATGCCTCATATATTACCAGTATGGTGAGTCATCATGAAGACTGCAGCATGCCTCAATATTACCAGTATGGTGAGTCATCATGAAGACTGCAGCATGCCATCATATATACCAGTATGGTGAGTCATCATGAAGACTGTAGCATGCCTCATATATTACCAGTATGGTGAGTCATCATGAAGACTGCAGCATGCCTCATATATTACCAGTATGGTGAGTCATCATGAAGACTGTAGCATGCCTCCATATATTACCAGTATGTGAGTCTCATGAAGACTGCATGCCTCATATAACCAGTATGGTGAGTCATCATGAAGACTGCAGCATGCCTCATATATTACCAGTATGGTGAGTCATCTGAAGACTGTAGCATGCCTCATACATTACCAGTATGGTGAGTCATCATGAAGACTGCAGCATGCCTCATATATACCAGTATGGTGAGTCATCATGAAGACTGCAGCATGCCTCATACATTACCAGTATGGGTCTTTACTCGTGGTCAGGTGGGTCCTTATTCCGTGGTCAGTCGTGTTATTCCGTGGTCTTTATGTCCGTGATCAGGTGGGTCTTTATTCCGTGATTCAGGTGGGCTTTATTCCGTGGTCGGTGCTTATCCTTGTAGTTCGTTAGCTGTCAGGGTGGTCTTTTATTCCGTGGTCGGTTGCTTATCCCGTGGATTCGGTCTACGGTCAGGGTGTCTTTATTTCCAGTGTCAGTGGGTCTTTATTCCGTGGTCAGGTGGGTCTTTATTCCGTGGTCTTTATTCCGTGGTCAGTGGGGTCTTTATTCGTGGTCTTTTTCCGTGGTCAGGTGGTCTTTATTCGCGTGGTCAGGGGGTCTTTTTTATTCCGTGTCAGGTGTGTTTTATCCGTGTGAGTCCTTTATTCCGTGCCAGCGTGGGGTCTTTATTCCGTGGTCAGGTGGGTCTTTATCTCCGTGGTCTGGGTTATTCCGTGGTCAGTGTTATTCCGTGGTCAGGTGGTGTTTATTCTTGGTCTTATTCCGTGTCAGTGGGTCTTTTTATTCGTGGTCAGGTGGGTCTTTATTTCCGTGGTCTTTATTCCGTGGTCTTATTCGTGGTCAGGTGTTTATTCCGTGGTCTTTATTCCGGGATCAGGTGGGTCTTTTATCCGTGGTCAGTGGTCTTTATTCCGTGGTCCGGTGGTCTTTATCCTTGTCAGGTGGGTCTTTATTCCGTGGGTCTTTATTCCGTGGTCTTCGGTGGTTTCTTTATTCCGTGTCAGGTGGTCTTTATTCCGTGGTCAGGTGGTTCCTTTATTCCGTGGTCTTTATTCCGTGGTCAGTGTGGGGTCTTTACCGTGGTCTTTGATTCCGTGGTCAGGTGGTCTTTATTCCGTGGTCAGGTGGTCTTTATTCCGTGTCAGGTGGTCTTTTATTCCGTGGTCAGTGGGTCTTTATTCCGTGGTCTTTTTCCTGGTACAGGTGGGTCTTTATTCCGTGGTCAGTGGTCTTTATTCGCGTGGTCTTTATTCCGTGGTCAGGTGGGGTCTTTATCCTCCGTGGTCATTGTATTCCGTGGTCAGGTGGTCTTTATTCCGTGGTCAGGTGGTTCTTTATTCCGTGTGTCTTTTTTCCGTGGTCAGTGTCTTTATCTCCGTGGTCAGGTGGTCATTTTATTCCGTGGTCAGTGGGTTATCGTGTCCTTTATTCCGTGTCAGGTGGGTCTTTATTCCGTGGTCAGTGGGTCTTTTATTTCGTGGTCTTTATTCCGTGGTCTTTACGGTCGGTGGTTCTTCCTACCGTGGTCTTTATTCGTGCGTGTTATTCCTGAGGTGGGTCTTTATTCCCGTGTCAGGTGGGTCTTTTATCCGTGTCAGGTGGGTCTTTATTCCGTGGTCAGGTGGTCTTATTCCGTGGGTCTAGTGGGGTCTTTATTCCGTGGTCAGTGTGTTTTATTCCGTGGTCTTAGTGTCGGTGTTTTATCCGTGGTCCAGTGGGGTCTTTTATTCGCGTGGTCCGTGTGGTCTTTATTCCGTGTCAGTGGGGTCTTTATTCCGTGGGTCAGGAGGGCTTTATTCCTGTGGTCAGTGGGTCTTTATTCCGTGGTCGGTGGGTTCTTTAATCCGTGGTCGTGGGTTTTTATTCCTGTGGTCAGGTGGTCTTTATTCGTGGTCAGTGTGGTCTTTTTCCTTTCAGGTGGGTCTTTATTCCGTGGTCAGGTGGTCTTTATTCCGTGGTCCGTGTGGTCTTTATCCGTGTCAGTGTGGTCTTTATTCCGTGGTCAGTGGGTCTTTTATTCCGTGGTCAGGGTCTTTATTCCGTGGTCAGGTGGTTTTATTCCGTGGTCTTTATTCCGTGAGTCAGTGGGTCTTCTGTATTCGTGGTCTAGGTGGGTCGTTTATTCCGTGGTCAGGTGGGGTCTTTATTTCCTGTGGTCAGGGGGTCTTTTTCCGTGTCAGTTGGTCCTTTATTCTGGTCAGTGGGGTCTTTTATTTCCGTGGTCAGTGGGTCTTTATTCCGTGGTCAGGTGTGTTTATTCCGTGCCTGGGTCTTTATTCCGTGTCAGGTGGGGTCTTTATTCCGTGGTCAGAGGTGGGTCTTTATCCGTGGTTCGGTGGTCTTATTCTGTGTTAGTGGTCTTTTTCTGTGGTCAGTGGTCTTTATTCCGTGTTCAGGTGGTCTTTATTCCGTGGTCTTTTATTCCGTGGTCAGGTGGTCTTTATTCGCGTGGTCAGTGGGTCTTTATTCCGTGGTCCTATGTGGTGCGCTTTATTTCCGTGGTCAGGTGGTGTTTATTTTCCGTGTCTTTATTCCGTGGTCGGTGGTCTTTATTCCGTGTCATGTGGGTCTTTTCCGTGTCAGTGGTCTCCGTGGTCGGTTTTTATTCCGTGGTCGTGGGGTCTTTATTTCCGTGGTCAGGGGGTCTTTATTCGTGGTCGTGGTGGTCTTTATTCCGTGGTCAGTGGGTCTTTATTCCGTGGTCTTAGTGGGGTCTTTATTCCGTGGTCAGGTGGGTCTTTCTCCTGGTCGTGTGGTCTTACGTGGGTCTTTTCCGTGGTCAGTGGGGTATTTATTCCGTGGTCAGGGGGTATTTATTCCGTGGTCAGTGGAGTTTTTTCCGTGTCAGTGGAGTCTTTTCCGTGGTCTGTTTATTCCGTGGTCAGGTGGTCTTTATTCCGTGGTCAGGTGGTCTTTATCCGTGGTCAGTGTGGTCTTATTCGTGCAGTGTCTTTATTCCGGGTCGGGGTCTTTATTCCGTGGTCAGGTCGTGTTTATTCCGTGGTCTTTATTCCGTGATCAGGTGGGTCTTTATTCCGTGGTCAGGTGGGTCTTTATTCCGTGGTCAGTGGGGTCTTTATTCCGTGGTCAGTGGGGTCTTTATTCCGTGGTCAGGTGGTGTTTATTCCGTGGTCTTTTTATTCCCGTGAATCGTGGTCTTTATTCCCGTGATCAGGTGGGTCTTTAATTCTCGTGGTCAGGTGGGTCTTTATTTCCGTGGTCGTGGGTCTTTATTCCGTGTCTTTATTTCCGTGGTCCGGTGGTTCCTTTATTCCTGTGGTCAGTTGGTCTTATTCTGTGGTCAGGTGGTCTTTATTCCGTGGTCGTGGGTCTTTTTCGTGTCTGTTGGTTCGGTGGTCTTTATTCCGTGGTCTTTATTCCGTGTCAGGTGGGTCTTTATTCCGTGGTCTTTATTCCGTGGTCAGGTGGTCTTTATTCCGTGGTCAGTGGGTTTTATTCCGTGGTCTTTGTTCCGTGGTCAGGTGGGTCTTTATTCCGTGGTCAGGTGGTTTTTTATTCCGTGGTCAGTGTGGTGTTTATTCTGGTCTTATTCCGTTCAGGTGGTCTTTATCCGTGGTCATGTGGGTCTTATTCCGTGGGTCTTTATTCCGTGGTCTTTATTTCCGTGGTCAGGTGGTGTTTATTCCGTGGTCTTTATTCCGTGATCAGTGGTGGTCTTTATTCGTGGTCAGGTGGTCTTTATTCCGTGTCAGGTGGTCTTATTCGTGGTCAGTGGGGTCTTTATTCCGTGGTCAGTGGGGTCTTTATTCCGTGGTCATTGGGGTCTTATTCCGTGGTCAGTGGGTTCTTTATTCCGTGTCAGGTGGGGTCTTTACTCGTGGTCAGTGGGGTCTTTACTCCGTGGTCAGTGGGGTATTTTATTCCGTGGTCAGTGGAGTCTTTATTCCGTGGTCAGGGTGGGTCTTTATTCCGTGGTCAGTGGGTTCTTTACTCCGTGGTCAGTTGGTCTTTATTCCGTCGTCAGTGGGTATTCGTGTCGTCTATCCGTGGTCAGGGGTCTTTATTCCGTGTCAGGTGGTGTCTTTATTCCGTGGTCAGGTGGGTCTTTTATTCCTGTCTATTGGTCTTTATTCCGTGGTCCGGTGGTCTTTATTCCGTGGTCCGGTGTTCTTTATTCTGTGGTCAGGTGGTCTTTATTCTGTGGTCAGGTGGTTCTTTATTCCTGGTCAGGTGGGTCCTTTATTCCGTGGTCTGTTGTTCCGTGGTCAGGTGGGTTCTTTATTCCGTGGTCAGGTGGGTCTTTATTCGTGGTCTTTTTCCGTGGTCAGGTGGGTCTTTATTCGTGGTCTTTATTCGTGGTCAGGTGGTCTTTATTCCGTGGTCAGGTGGTTTTTATTCCGTGGTCTTTGTTCCGGTCGGGTGGTCGTTATTCCGTGGTCAGGTGGTTTTTATTCCGTGTCAGGTGGTCTTATTTTCCGTGGTCTTTGTTCCGTGGTCAGGTGGGTCTTTATTCGTGGTCGGTGGTTCTTATTCGTGGTCCTTTATTCCGTGTCAGGTGGTCTTTATTTCCGTGGTCCTTTATTCCGTGGTCAGGTGGTCTTTATTCCGTGGTCAGGTGGTGTTTATTCCGTGGTCTTTGTTTCTGGTCAGGTGGTCTTTATTCCGGGGTCAGGTGGTTTTTTATTCCGTGGTCAGGTGGTGTTTTTATTCCGTGGTCTTTATTCCGTGTCAGGTGGGTCTTATTCTTCCGTGGTCTAGTGGGTCTTTATTCCGTGGTCTTTATTCCGTGGTCAGGTTGGTGTTTATTCCGTGGTCTTTATTCCTGATCAGGTGGTCTTTATTCCGTGGTCAGTGTGGTCTTTATATCCGTGGTCAGGTGGTCTTTATTCCGTTGGTCAGTGGGGTCTTTATTCCGTGGTCGTGGGGTCTTTATTCCCGTGGTCAGTGGGGTCTTTATTCCGTGGTCATGGGGTCTTTATTCCGTGGTCTGTGGGTCTTTATCCGTGGTCAGTGGGGTCTTTACTCCGTGGTCAGTGGGGTCTTTATTCCGTGGTCAGTGGGGTATTATTCCGTGGTCAGTGGGTCTTTACTCCCGTGGTCAGTTGGGTATTTTATTCCGTGGTCAGTGGGTATTTATTCCGTGGTCATGGTCTTTATTCCGTCAGGAGTCTTATTCCGTGGTCAGGTGGGTCTTTATTCCGTGGTCAGTGTGGTCTTTATTCCGTGGTCCTGGTCTTTATTTCGTGGTCAGTGGGGTCTTTATTCGTGTCAGTGGGGTCTTAGTTCGTGGTCATGGGTTTTATTCCGTGGTCAGGTGGTCTTTATTCCGTGTTCTTTATTCCGTGGTCCGGTGGTTCTTTATTCTGTGGTCAGGTGGTCTTTATTCCGTGGTCAGGTGGTCTTTATTCCGTGTCGGTGGGTCTTTATTCGTGGTCTTTGTTCCGTGTCAGGTGGGTCTTTATTCCGTGGTCAGGTGGTCTTTATTCCGTGGTCTTTATTCCGTGGTCAGGGGTCTTTATTCCGTGTCTTTTTTTCCGTGGTCAGGTGGTCTTTATTACGTGGTCGGTGGTGTTTATTCCGTGGTCTTTGTTCCGTGGTCAGGTGGTCTTTATTCCGTGGTCAGGTGGTTTTTATTCCGTGGTCAGGTGGTGTTTTTCCGTGGTTCTTTATTCCGTGATCAGGTGGGTCTTTATTCCGTGTCGGAGTCTTTATTCGTGGTCTTTATTCCGTGGTCCTTTATTCCGTGGTCAGGTGTGTTTATTCCGTGGTCTTTATTCCGTGATCAGGTGGGTCTTTATTCCGTGGTCAGGTGGTCTTTATTCCGTGGTCAGGTGGTCTTTATTCCGTGGTCAGTGGGTCTTTATTCGTGGTCTTTATTCGTGGTCCGTGGTTCTTATTCCCGGGTCAGTGGTCTTTATTCCGTGGTCAGGTGGTCTTTATTCCGTGGTCTTTATTTTCCGTGGTCAGTGGGTCTTTATTCCGTGGTCTTTGTTCCGTGGTCAGGTGGTCTTTATTCTTCCGTGGTCAGGTGGTCTTTATTCGTGGTCAGGTGGTCCTTTATTCCGTGGTCAGTGGGTCTTTATTCCGTGGTCAGGTGGTCTTTATTCCGTGTCAGGTGGTCTTTTATTCCGTGGTCAGGTGGTTCTATTCTGTTCCTTGGTCTTTTTCTGTGGTCAGGTGGTCTTTATTCCGTGGTCAGGGGGTCTTTATTCCGTGGTCAGGTGTCTTATTCCTGGTCAGGTGGGTCTTTATTCCGTGGTCTTTATTCCGTGGTCTTTATTCGTGGTCAGTGTCTTTTATTCCGTGGTCAGTGGGTCTTTACTCGTGGTCAGGTGGTCTTTATTCCGTGGTCATGTGTCTTCATCCGTGGTCATTGGGGTCTTTATTCCGTGGTCAGTGGGGTCTTTATTCCGTGGTCAGTGGGTCTTTATTCGTGGTCCGTTGGGGGTCTTTACTTCCGTGGTCAGTGGGGTCTTTACTCCGTGGTCAGTGGGGTATTTATTCCGTGGTCAGTGGGGTTTTATTCCGTGGTCAGTGGAGTCTTTATTCCGTGGTCATGGGTCTTTATTTCCGTGGTCAGGTGTTTTATTCCGTGTCTTTATTCCGTGGATCAGGTGGGTCTTTATTCCGTGATCAGTGGTCTTTATTCCGTGGTCAGGTGGTCTTTATTCCGTGGTCAGTGGGTCTTTAATTCCGTGGTCAGGTGGGTCTTTATTCCGTGGTCTTTATTCCCGTGGTTCCGGTGGTTTCTTTATTCGTGTCAGTGTTCTTTATTCTGTGTCAGGTGGTCTTTATTCCGTGGTCAGGTGGGTCTTTATTCCGTGGTCTTTGTTCCGTGGTCAGGTGGGTCTTTGTTCCGTGGTCAGGTGGGTCTTTATTCCGTGGTCAGGTGGGTCTTTATTCCGTGGTCTTTATTCCGTGGTCAGGTGGTGTTTATTCCGTGGTCTTTGTTCCGTGGTCAGGTGGTTTTTATTCCGTGGTCAGGTGGTGTTTATTCCGTGGTCTTTATTCCGTGATCAGGTGGGTCTTTATTCCGTGGTCAGGTGGGTCTTTATTCCGTGGTCTTTTATTCCGTGGTCAGGTGGTCTTTATTCCGTGGTCAGGGTGTCTTTATTCCGTGGTCAGGTCTTTATCCGTGGTCAGTGTGGTCTTTATTCCGTGGTCAGTGGGGTCTTTACTCCGTGGTCAGTGGGGCTTTATCCGTGGTCAGGTGGGTCTTTATCCGTGGTCGGTCGTTTATTCCGTGGTCTTATTTGTCGGGTGGGTCTTTATTCCGTGTCAGGTGGGTCTTATTCCGTGGTCAGGTGGTCTTTATTCGTGGTCAGTGTGTCTTTATTCGTGTCAGGTGGGTCTTTATTCCGTGGTCTTTGTTCCGTGGTCAGGTGGGTCTTTATTCCGTGGTCAGGTGGGTCTTTATTCCGTGGTCAGGTGGGTCTTTATTCCGTGGTCTTTATTCCGTGGTCAGGTGGTGTTTATTCCGTGGTCTTTGTTCCGTGGTCAGGTGGTCTTTATTCCGTGGTCAGGTGGTTTTTATTCCGTGGTCAGGTGGTGTTTATTCCGTGGTCTTTATTCCGTGATCAGGTGGGTCTTTATTCTGTCAGGTGGGGTCTTTACTTCCGTGGTCTTTATTCCGTGGTCTTTATTCCGTGGTCAGGTGGTGTTTATTCTTTGGTCTTTATTCCGTGATCAGGTGGTCTTTATTCGTGGTCAGGTGGTCTTTATTCTTCCAGTGTCTTTATTCCGTGGTCCTTTATTCCGTGGTCAGGTGGTCTTTATTCGCCGTTGGTCTTTATTCCGTGGATCAGGTGGGTCTTTAGTCCCGTGGTCAGTGTGTCTTTTATTCGTGGTCGGTTGTTCTTGTTATTCCGTGGTCAGGTGGGTCTTTATTCCGTGGTCTTTATTCCGTGGTCCGGTGGTTCTTTATTCCGTGTCAGTGGTCCTTTAATTCCGTGGTCAGGGTGCTTACGTGTCTTATTCCGTGTCAGGTGGTCTTTATCCGTGGTCTGTTCGTGTCAGGTTGGTCTTTTTTCCTGTGGTCATGTGGTCTTTATTCCGTGGTCAGGTGGTCTTTATTTCCGTGTCAGGTGGGTCTTTTTTCGTGGTCTTTGTTCCGTGGTCAGGTGGTTCTTTATTCCGTGGTCAGGTGGGTTTTATTCCGGTGGTCTTTATTTCGGGGTCAGGTTTCTTTATTCCGTTAGGTCTGTTTATTCCCGTGGTCTTTTCCGTGGTCAGGTGGTCTTTATTCGTGGTCAGGTGGTTTTACCTTTCAGGTGTGTTTATTCCGTGTCGTATTCGTGATCCGTGGGTCTTTATTCCGTGTCAGTGGGTCTTTATTCCGTGGTCTTTATTCGTGGTAGGTGGTGTTTATTCCGTGGTCTTATTCCGTGATCAGGTGGGTCTTTATTCCGTGATCAGGTGGGTTTTATTCCGTGATCAGGTGGTCTTTATTCCGTGGTCGGTGGTCTTTATTCCGTGGTCAGTGGGTCTTTATTCCGTGGTCAGTGGGTCTTTAATTCCGTGGTCAGTGGGTCTTTATTCCGTGTTCGTGGGGTCTTTATTCCGTGGTCAGTGGGGTCTTTATTCCGTGGTCAGTGGGGTCTTTATTCCTGTGGTCTTATCGGGTCGTTTATTCCGTGGTCAGGTGGGGTCTTTACTCCTTGGTCAGATGGGTATTTATCCGTGGTCAGTGGGGTCTTTATTCCGTGGTCAGGTGGGTCTTTATTCCGTGGTCAGTGGGTCTTTATTCCGTGGTCAGGTGGGTCTTTATTCCGTGGTCAGGTGGCTTTACTCTGGTCTTTGGTCTTTATTCCGTGGTCAGTGGGGTCTTTATTCCGTGGTCAGTGGGGTCTTTATTCCGTGGTCAGGTCGTGTTTATTCCGTGGTCTTTATTCCGTGATCAGGTGGGTCTTTATTCCGTGGTCAGGTGGGTCTTTATTCCGTGGTCAGGTGGGTCTTTATTCCGTGGTCAGGTGGGTCTTTATTCCGTGGGTCTTTTTCCGTGGTCGGTGGTTCTTTATTCCGTGTCAGGTGGTCTTTATTCTGTGTCAGGTGGTCTTTATTCCGTGGTCGGTGGGTCCTTTATTCCGTGGTCTGTTAATTCTTACGTGGTCATGTGGCGTGTCTTTATTCCGTGGTCAGGTCCGTGGTCTTTTAATTCCGTGGTCTGTATTCCGTGGTCTTTATTTCCGTGGTCTGTGGTGTTTTATCCGTGGTCTTTATTCCGTGATCATGCTGGGTCTTTATTCCGTATCGTGGGTCTTTATTCCTGGTCAGAGTGGTCTTTTATTCCGTGGTCAGTTGTGGTCTTTATTCCGGTCAGGTGGTTCTTTATTCCGTGGTCAGTGGTTTATTCCGTGGCTCAGTGGGTCTTTATTCCGTGGTCAGTGGGTTCTTTATTCCGTGGTCAGTGGGTCTTTATTCCGTGGTCAGTGGTCTTTATTCCGTGGCAGGTGGTTTTACTCCGGGTCAGTGGGGTCTTTACTCCGTGGTCAGTGGGGTATTTACTCCGTGGTCAGTGGGGTATTTATTCCGTGTCAGGTGAGTTATTTATTCCGTGTCCGTGGGGTCTTTTCCGTGTGTCAGGTGGGTCTTTATTCCGTGGTCAGGTGGGTCTTTTACTTTCGTGGTCAAGTTGGGTCTTTACTCGTGTCATGGTCTTTATTCCGTGGTCAGTGGGGTCTTTATTCCGTGGTCATTGGGGTCTTATTCCGTGGTCGGTCGGTTTATTCCGTGTCTTTATTCCTTGATCAGTGGTTCTTTATTCCGTGGTCAGGTGGGTCTTTATTCCGTGGTCAGTTGGTCTTTATTCCGTGGTCAGTGGGGTCTTTATCCGTGGTCAGGTGTGTTTATTCGTGTCCTTTATTCGTGATCAGTGTCTATTCCGTGATAGTGTGTCTTTATTCGTGGTCGGGTGGTCTTTATTCCGTGGTCAGGTGGGTCTTTATTCGTGTCTTTATTCCGTGGTCCGTGGTTTCTTTATTCTGTGGTCAGGTGGTCTTTATTCTGTGGTCAGTGTGGTCTTATTCCGTGGTCAGTGGGTCTTTATTCCGTGGTCTTGTGTCCGTGTCAGTGGGTCTTTATTCCGTGGTCTTATTCGTGGGCAGTGGGTCTTTTATTCCGTGGTCTTATTCTTGTCGGTGGGTCTTTAAGCCGTGGTCAGTGTGTTTTATTTCCGTGGTCTTTGTTTCCGTGGTCAGGTGGTGTCTTTATTCCGTGGTCAGGTGGTTTTTTATTCCGTGTCGGGTGGTGTTTATTCCGTGGTCTTTATTCGTGATCAGGTGGGTCCTTTATTCCGTGGTCAGGTGGGTCTTTATTCCGTGGTCTTTATTCCGTGTCTTTATTCCGTGGCAGTGTGTTTATTCCGTGGTCTTTATTCCGTGATCAGGTGTGTCTTTATTCCTGGCGGTGGTCTTTATTCCGTGCTCAGTGGTTCTTTATTCCGTGGTCAGTGGGTCTTTATTCGCGTGGTCAGTTCTTTCGTGGTCGTCTTTATTCCGGTCAGGGTCTTTAGTCCGTGGTCAGGTGGGGTCTTTATCGTGGTCAGTGGGGTCTTTATCCGTGGTCATGGGTTTTTATTCGTGGTCGGTGGAGTCTTTATTTCCGTGGTCAGGTGGGTCTTTATTGTGGTCAGGTGGTCTTTACTCCGTGGTCAGTTGGTCTTTATTCCGTCGTCAGTGGGGTCTTTATTCCGTGGTCAGTGGGGTCTTTATTCCGTGGTCAGGTGGGGTCTTTATTCCGTGGTCAGGTGGGTCTTTATTCCGTGGTCAGGTGGGTCTTTATTCCGTGGTCTTTATTCCGTGGTCTTTATTCCGTGGTCCGGTGGTTCTTTTTCTGTGGTCAGGTTCTTTATTCTGTGGTCAGGTGGTCTTTATTCCAGTGGTCAGGTGGGTCTTTTTTTTATTCCGTGTTCTTTTGTTCCGTGGTCAGGTGGGTCTTTATTCCGTCAGGTGGGTCTTTTATTTCCGTGGTCAGGTGGGTCTTTATTCCGTGGTCTTTATTCGTGGTCAGGTGGTCTTTATTCTCGTGGTCAGGTGGTGTTTATTCCGTGGTCTTTGTTCCGTGGTCAGGTGGTCTTTATTCCGTGTCGTATTCGTGTCGGTGTTTTATCGTGTCTTTTATTCCGTGTGATCAGGTGGGTCTTTATTCCGTGGCTCAGGTGGGTCTTTATTGGTGGTCTTTTTGGGGTCTTTTCCGTGGTCCGGTGGTGTTTATTCCGTGGTCTTTATTCCGTGATCAGGTGGGTCTTTATTCCGTGGTTCAGGTGGTCTTTCGTGGTATCGTGGTCTTTATCGTGGTCAGGTGGGTTCTTACTTTCCGTGGTCTTTATTCCGTGTCGTGGTTCTTTTTTTTTATTTATCCGTGGTCAGGTGGCTTTATTCCGTGGTCAGGTGGTCTATTCCGTTGTCTTATTCCGTGGTCAGGTGGGTCTTTTTCCGTGCAGGTGGTGTTTATTCCGTGGTCTTTATTCCGTGATCAGGTGGGTCTTTATTCCGTGGTCAGGTGGTCTTTATTCCGTGGTCAGGTGGTCTTTATTCCGTGGTCAGGTGGGTCTTTATTCCGTGGTCAGGTGGGTCTTTATTCCGTGGTCTTTATTCCGTGGTCCGGTGGTTCTTTATTCTGTGGTCAGGTGGTCTTTATTCTGTGGTCAGGTGGTCTTTATTCTGTGGTCAGGTGGGTCTTTATTCCGTGGTCTTTATTCCGTGGTCAGGTGGGTCTTTATTCCGTGGTTTTTATTCCGTGGTCAGGTGGTCTTTATTCCGTGGTCAGGTGGGTCTTTATTCCGTGGTCTTTATTCCGTGGTCAGGTGGTCTTTATTCCGTGGTCAGGTGGTCTTTATTCCGTGGTCAGGTGGTCTTTATTCCGTGGTCAGGTGTCTTTATTCCGTGGTCAGGTGGTGTTTATTCCGTGGTCTTTATTCCGTGATCAGGTGGGTCTTTATTCCGTGGTCAGGTGGGGTCTTTATTCCGTGCTCAGGTGGGTCTTTATTCCGTGGTCAGTGGGGTCTTTATTCCGTGGTCAGTGGGGTCTTTATTCCGTGGTCATGGGGTCTTTATTCCGTGGTCAGTGGGGTCTTTATTCCGTGGTCAGTGGGGTCTTTATCCGTGGTCAGTGGGGTCTTTACTCCGTGGTCAGTGGGGTCTTTACTCCGTGGTCAGTGGGGTATTTACTCCGTGGTCAGTGGGGTATTTATTCCGTGGTCAGTGGGGTATTTATTCCGTGGTCAGTGGAGTCTTTATTCCGTGGTCAGGTGGGTCTTTATTCCGTGGTCAGTGGGGTCTTTATTCCGTGGTCAGGTCGTGTTTATTCCGTGGTCTTTATTCCGTGATCAGGTGGGTCTTTATTCCGTGGTCAGGTGGGTCTTTATTCCGTGGTCAGGTGGTCTTTATTCCGGTCAGGTGGGTTCTTTATTCCGTGGTCTTATTCGTGGTCCGGTGGTTTCTTTATTCTGTGGTCAGGTGGTCTTATTCTGTGGTCAGGTGTCTTTATTCTGTGTCAGGTGGGTCTTTATTCCGTGGTCTTTATTCCGTGGTCAGGTGGGTCTTTATTCCGTGGTTTTTATTCCGTGTCAGGTGTCTTTTATTCCGTGGTAGGTGGTTGTTTATCCTGGTCTTTGTTCGTGGTCAGGTGGTCTTTATTCGTGGTCAGGTGGTTTTTATTCCGTGGTCAGGTGGTGTTTATTCCGTGGTCTTTATTCCGTGATCAGGTGGGTCTTTATTCCGTGGTCTTTATTCCGTGGTCTTTATTCCGTGGTCTTTATTCCGTGGTCAGGTGGTGTTTATTCCGTGGTCTTTATTCCGTGATCAGGTGGTCTTTATTCCGTGGTCAGGTGGTCTTTATTCCGTGGTCAGGTGGTCTTTATTTCCGTGGTCGTGGGGTCTTTATTCCGTGGTCATGGGGTCTTTATTCCGTGGTCAGTGGGGTCTTTATTCCGTGGTCAGTGGGGTCTTTATTCCGTGGTCAGTGGGGTCTTATTCCGTGGTCGGTGGGTCTTTACTCCGTGGTCAGTGGGGTCTTTACTCCGTGGTCAGTGGGGTATTTATTCCGTGGTCAGGTGGGTCTTTATTCCGTGGTCAGGTGGGTCTTTATTCCGTGGTCAGGTGGGTCTTTACTCCGTGGTCAGTTGGTCTTTATTCCGTGGTCAGTTGGTCTTTATTCCGTGGTCAGTTGGTCTTTATTCCGTGGTCAGTGGGGTCTTTATTCCGTGGTCAGGTGGTCTTTATCCGTGGTCTTTATTCCGTGGTCTTTATTCCGTGGTCGGTGGTTCTTTATTCTGTGGTCAGGTGGTCTTTATCTGTGGTCAGGTGGTCTTTATTCCGGGTCAGTGGGTCTTTATCCGTGGTCTTTGTTCCGTGGTCAGGTGTCGTCTTATTCCGTGGTCTTTATTCCGTGGTCGGGTGGGTCTTTATCCGTGGCTTATATTCCGTGGTCAGGTGGTCTTTATTACGTGGTCAGGTGGTGTTTATTCGTGGTCTTTGTTCCGTATCAGGTGGTCTTTATTCCGTGGTCAGGTGGTTTTTATTCCGTGGTCAGGTGGTGTTTATTCCGTGGTCTTTATTCCGTGATCAGGTGGTCTTTATTCCGTGGTCAGGTGGGTCTTTATTCCGTGGTCTTTATTCCGTGTCAGGTGGTGTTTATTCCGTGATGCAGGTGGGTCTTTATTCGTGGTCAGGTGGTCTCTTATTTCCGTGGTCAGGTGGTCTTTATTCCGTGTCAGGTGGGTCTTTATTCCGTGGTCTTTATTCCGTGGTCCGGTGGTTCTTTATTCCGGGTCAGGTGGTCTTTATTCCGTGGTCAGGTGGTCTTATTCGTGGTCTTTATTCCGTGTCAGGTGGGTCTTTATTCCGTGGTCTTTGTTCCGTGTCAGTGGTCTTTATTGGGTCAGGTGGTCTTTATTCCGTGTCAGTGGTCTTTTTCCGTGGTCTTTATTCCGTGGTCAGGTGGGTCTTTATTCCGTGGTCTTTTATCCGTGGTCAGGTGGTCTTTATTCCGTGGTCATGGTGTGTTTATTCCGTGGTCTTTTTTCGTGTTCGGTGGTTCTTTATTCGTGGTCAGGTGGTTTTTTATTCCGTGGTCAGGTGGTTGTTATTCCTATCAGGTGGTCTTTATTCCGTGGTCAGGTGGGTCTTTATTCCGTGGTCTTTATCGTGTCGGTGGTTTTATTCGTGGTCTTTATTCCGTGTCAGGTGGTCTTTATTCCGTGATCAGGTGGGTCTTTATTCCGTGATCAGGTGGGTCTTTATTCCGTGGTCAGGTGGTCTTTATTCCGTGGTCAGTGGGGTCTTTATTCCGTGGTCAGTGGGGTCTTTATTCCGTGGTCAGTGGGGTCTTTATTCCGTGGTCAGTGGGGTCTTTATTCGTGGTCGTGGGTCTTTATCCGTGGTCAGTGGGGTCTTTATTCCGTGGTCAGTGGGGTCTTTATTCCGTGGTCAGTGTGGGTCTTTTACTCGTGGTCAGTGGGGGTCTTTATTCCGTGGTCAGTGGGGTCTTTATTCCGTGGTCGGTGGTCTTTATTCCGTGGTCAGGTGGGTCTTTATCCGTGGTCTTGGGTCTTTATTCCGTGTCAGTGGGGTCTTTATCCGTGCGTGGGTCTTTATTCCGTGTCGGTCGTGTTTATTCCGTGGTCTTTATTCCGTGGTCAGGTGGGTCTTTATCCGTGGTCTTTGTTCCGTGGTCAGGTGGTCTTTATTCCGTGTCAGGTGGTCTTTATTCCGTGGTCAGGTGGGTCGTTATTCCGTGGTCTTTATTCCGGGTCGGTGGGTCTTTATTCCGTGGTCTTTATCGTGGTCGTGGTCTTTATTCGTGTCAGGTGGTGTTTTATTCCGTGTCTTTGTTCCGTGGTCAGGTGGGTCTTTATTCCGTGGTCAGGTGGTTTTTTTTATTCGTGGTCGGTGGTGTTTATTCCGTGGATTCAGGTGGGTCTTTATTCCGTGGTCAGGTGGGTCTTATTCCGTGGTCTTTATTCCGTGGTCAGGTGGTGTTTATTTCGTGGTCTTTATTCCGGGATCAGGTGGTCTTATTCGTGATCAGGTGGTCTTATGTCCGTGATCAGGTGGTCTTTATTCCGTGGTCAGGTGGTCTTTATTCCGTGGTCAGTGGGTCTTTATTCCGTGGTCAGTGGGGTCTTTATTCGTGGTCATGGGGTCTTTTATTCCGTGTCAGTGGGTCTTTATTCGTGGTCAGTGGGGTCTTTATTCCGTGGTCAGTGGGTCTTTATTCCGTGTCAGTGGGGTCTTTATTCCGTGGTCAGGTGGGGTCTTTACTCCGTGGTCAGTGGGGTATTTATTCCGTGGTCAGTGGGTATTTATTCCGTGGTCAGTGTGTCTATCCGTGTCGGTGGTCTTATTCCGTGGTCAGGTGGTCTTTATTCCGTGTTCAGGTGGGTCTTTACTCCGTGGTCATGGTTGTCTTTATCCGTGTGGTGTCAGTGGGGTCTTTATTCCGTGGTCATGGGTCTTATTCCGTGGTCAGTGTGTCTTTATTCGTGGTCTTTATTCCGTGATCGGTGGGTCTTTATTCCGTGGTCAGGTGGTCTTTATTCCGTGGTCAGGTGGGTCTTTGATTCCGTGGTCAGGTGGGTCTTATTCCGTGGTCTTTATTCGTGGTTAGGTGGTTCTTTATTCTGTAGTCAGTGGTCGTTATTCTGTGGTCAGGTGGTCTTTATTCCGTGGTCAGGGGTCTTTATTCGTGGTGCTTTATTCGTGGTCAGGTGGTCTTTATTCCGTGGTCGGTGGTCTTATTCCGTGGTCTTTATTCCGTGGTCTTTATTCCGTGATCAGTGTGTTTATTCCGTGGTCTTTATTCCGTGATCATGGGTCTTTATTCCGTGATCAGGTGGGTCTTTATTCGTGGTCAGGGGTCTTTATTCCCGTGGTCAGTGGTGGTCTTTATTCCGTGGTCAGTGGGGTCTTTATTCACGTGGTCAGTGGGGTCTTTATTCCGTGGGCAGTGGGGTCTTTATTCGTGGTCAGTGGGTCTGTTCATTCCGTGTTCCGGTCCGGGTCTTTACGTCCGTGTCAGGTGGGTCTTATCGTGGTCAGGTGTCTTTACTCCGTGGTCCAGTGGGTATTACTCCGTGGTCAGTGGGTATTTATTTCCGTGGTCAGTGGAGTATTTATTCGTGGTCATGGAGTCTTATTCCTGTCAGGTGGGTCTTTATTCCGTGGTCCGGTGGGTCTTGATCTCCGTGATCAGGTGGGTCTTTACTCCGTGGTCCAGTTGGTCTTTATTCCGTGGTCATTGGGGTCTTTATTCCGTGGTCAGTGGGGTCTTTATTTCCCGTGGTCAGGTCGTGTTATTCCGTGGCTTATTCGTGATCAGGTGGTCTTTATTCCGTGATCAGGTGGGTCTTTATTCCGTGGTCAGTGGGGTCTTTATTCCGTGGTCAGTGGGGTCTTTATTCCGTGGTCAGGTCGTGGTGTTATTCCGTGGTCTTTATTTCCGTGATCAGGTGGGTCTTTATTCCGTGGATCGGTGGTGTCTTTATTCCGTGGTCAGGTTGTGGTCTTTATTCCGTGGTCAGGTGGGTCTTTATTCCGTGGTCTTTATTTCCGTGGTCCGTGTTCTTTATTCTGTGGTCAGGTGGTCTTATTCTGTGGTCAGGTGGTCTTTATTCCGTGGTCAGGTGGGTCTTATTCCGTGGTCTTTATTCCGTGTCAGGTGGGTCTTTATTCCGTGGTCAGTGGTTATTCCGTGGTCAGGTGGGGTCTTTATTTCCGTGGGTCTTTATTGTCCGTGGTCAGGGGTCTTTATTCCGTGGTCAGGTGTGTTTATTCCTGGTACTTTGTTCCGTGAGTCAGTGGTCTTTATTCCGTGGTCAGGTGGTTTTTATTCCGTGGTCAGGTGGTGGCTTTATTCCGTGGTCTTTATTCCGTGTCAGGTGGGTCTTTATTCCTTGCGTCAGGTGGGTCTTTATTCCGTGGTCTTAGTCGGGTCTTTTATTCGTCGGTCAGGTGGGTCTTATTCCGTGTGGGTCTTTATTCCGTGTTGGCTTTATTCGTGGTCAGGTGGTCTTTATCGTGCTCAGGTGTCTTTATTCCGTGGTCAGTGGGTCTTTATTCCGTGGTCAGGTGGGTCTTTTATTCGTGGTCATGGGGTCTTATTCGTGGTCAGTGGGGTCTTTATTCGTGGTCCGTGGGTCTTTATCCGTGGTCAGGTGGGCGTCTTTATCCTGTGGTCAGTGGGTCTTATCCGTGGTCAGTGGTGTATTTATTCCGTGGTCAGTGGGTCTTTATTCCGTGTCAGGTGGGTCTTTATTCCGTGGTACAGGTGGTCTTTAACTCCGCTGGTCAGTTGGTCTTTATTCCGTCGTCAGTGGGGCTTTATTTCCCGGTGGTCATGTGGTCTTATTCGTGGTCAGTGGGGTCTTTATTCCGTGGTCAGTGGTCTTTATTCGTGTCAGGTGTGTGCTTTATTTCCGTGGTCTTTATTCCGTGGTCTTTATTCCTGATGTCGGTGGTTCTTTATTCTGTGTCAGGTGGGTCTTTATTCTGTGGTTCATGTGGTCTTTATTCCGTGGTCAGGTGGGTCTTTATTCCGTGGTGCTTTGTCCGTGTCAGTGGGGTCTTTATTCCGTGGTCAGGTGGGTCTTTATTCCGTGGTCGGTGGGTCTTTATGTTCCGTGGTCTTTTCCGTGGTCAGGTGGTCTTATTACGTGGTCAGGTGGTGTTTATTTCCTGGTCTTTGTTCCGTGGTCAGGTGGTCTTTATTCGTGGTCTAGGTTTTTATCCGTGGTCAGGTGGTCGTTATATCCGTGGTCATTTCGTGATCAGGTGGGTCTTTTATTCCTGTGGTCAGGTGGGTCTTTATTCGGTGGTCTTTATTCGTGGTCTTTATTCCGTGGTCAGGTGGTGTTTATTATTCTGGTCTATCCGGTGTGGGTCTTATTCCGTGTCAGGTGGTTTTATTCGTGCAGGTGGTCTTTATTCACGTGATCAGGTGGGTCTTTATCCGTGGGGGTCTTATTTGTGTATTGTGGATCGGTGGTTCTTATTCCGTCTGTGGGTCAGTGGGAGTGGTCTTTATTCCGTGGTCCAGTGGTTGTCTTATTCCGTGGTGTCTTTATTCTTCGTGGTCAGGTGGTCTTTATTCCCGTGGTCGTGGTCTGTGTCTTATTCCGTGGTCTTTATTATTCCGTGGTCAGTGGGTGTCTTTATTCCGTGTCAGGTGGGTGCTTTATTCCGTGGTCAGGTGGTCTTTATTCCGTGTCGGTGGGTCTTTATTCCGGGTCAGGTGGGTCTTTATTCCGTGGTGTCTTTATTCCGTGGGTCCTGGTGGTTCTTATTCTGTGGTCAGGTGGTCTTTATTCTGTGGTCAGGTGTGCTTTATCGTGGTACAGGTGGGTCTTTATTCCGTGTCTTTATTCCGTGGTCAGGTGGGTCTTTATTCCGTGTTTTTATTCCGTGGTCAGGTGGTCTTTATTCCGTGTCAGGTGGGTCTTTATTCGTGGTCTTTATTCCGTGGTCAGGTGGTCTTTATTCCGTGGTCAGGTGGTTTTCCTGTCTGATTCCGTGGTCAGGTGGTCTTTATTCCGTGGTAGGTGTTTTATTCCGTGGTCATGGTGGTGTTTATTCCGTGGTCTTTTATTCCGTGATCAGTGGGTCTTATATTCGTGATCAGTGGGTCTTTATTCGTGGATCAGGTGGTCTTTATTTCCGTGGTCAGTGGGTCTTTATTCCGTGGTCAGTGGGGTCTTTATTCCGTGGTCAGTGGGCTGTCTTTATTCCTGGTCAGTGGGTCTTTAGTCCGTGGTCAGTGGGGTCTTTATTTATCCGTGGTCAGTGGGTCTTTATCCGTGGTCAGTGGGGTCTTTACTCCGTGGTCAGTGGGGTATTTACTCCGTGGTCAGTGGGGTATTTATTCCGTGGTCAGTGGCAGGTCATTTATTCCGTGGTGTCAGTGGTCCTTTATTCCGTGGTCAGGTGGGTCTTTAAGTCCGTTGTCAGTGGGGTCTTTATCGTGGTCAGGTCGTGTTTTATTCCGTGGTCTTTATTCCGTGGTCAGTTGGTCTTTATTCCGTGGTCAGGTGGTCTTTATTCCGTGGTCAGGTGGGTCTTTATTCCGTGGTCAGGGGGTCTTTATTCCGTGGTCTTATTCGTGGTCGGTGAGTCTTATTCTGTGTGGTCAGTGGTCTTTATTCGTGTCAGGTGGTCTTTATTCTGTGGTCAGGTGGGTCTTTATTCCGTGGTAGCTTTATCCGTGGTCAGGTGGGTCTTATTCCGTGGTTTTTTTATTCCGTGGTCAGGTGGTCTTTATTCCTGGGGTCAGGTTGGTGTTTATTTCCTGGTCTTTGTTTCCGTGGTCAGGTGGTCTTTATTCCGGTGGTCAGGTGGTTTTTTTATTTCCGTGGTACAGGTGGTGTTTATTCCGTGGTCTTTTCTTCCGTGATCTGGTGGGTCTTTATTCCGTGGTCTTATATTCCGTGCTCTCTTTATTCCAGTGGTCTTTATTCCGTGGTCAGGTGGTGTTTGGCTATTCCGTGTCTTTATTCGTGATCAGGTG
>NC_052310.1:1583684-1676184 GCF_016432855.1 Salvelinus namaycush
CATGGGAAAGTCATCATGAAGACCTGCAGCATGCCTCAATATTACCAGCATGGAAGTCACATGAAGACTGCAGCTTGCCTCATATATTACCAAGGGGAATCATCAGAATCTGCAGCATGCCTCATATATTCCAAGCATGGAATCACCATGAAGACTGCAGCATGCCTCATATATTACCAGCATGTGAAGTCACATGAAGACTGCAGCATGCCTCATATTATTACCACTGTGTGAGTCATCATGAGACTGAGCATGCCTCATATATTACCAGCATGGTGAGTCCACCATGAAGACTGCAGCTGCCTCATATTACCAGCATGGTGAGTCACCATGAGACTGCAGCATGCCTCATATATTACCAGATGGTGAGTCATCATGAAGACTGCAGCATGCCTCATATATTCCAGCATGGTGAGTCACATGAAGACTGCAGCATGCCTCATATATTACCAGCATGGTGAGTCATCCATGAAGACTGCAGCATGCCTCATATATTACCAGTATGTGAGTCACATGAAGACTGCAGCATGCCTCATATATTACCAGTATGGTGAGTCATCATGAAGACTGCAGCATGCCTCTATATATACCAGTATGGTGAGTCATCATGAAGACTGCAGCTTGCCTCATATTACCAGCTATGGTGAAGTCTCATGAAGACTGCAGCATGCCTCATATATTACCATATGGGAAGTCATCCATGAAGACTGCAGCTTGCCTCATCATATTACCAGCATGGGAGTCACCATGAAGACTGCAGCATGCCTCATATATTACCAGTATGGTGAGTCACTCATGAAGACTGCAGCTGCCTCATATTATTACCAGTATGGTAGTCATCATGAAGACTGCAGCATGCCTCATATATTACCAGTATGGGAAGTCACCATGAAGACTGCCATGCCACTCATATATTACCAGCATGGTGAAGTCACCATGAAGACTGCAGCATGCCATCTATACCAGTATGGTGAGTCATCATGAAGACTGACATGCCCTCATATATTACCAGCATGGGAAGTCACATGAAGACTGCAGCATGCCTCATATATTACCAGCATGGTGATCCCATGAAGACTGCAGCATGCCTCATATATTACCAGTATGGTGAGTCACCATGAAGACTGCAGCATGCCTCATATATTACCAGCATGGTGAGTCACCATGAAGACTGCAGCATGCCTCATATATTACCAGTATGGTGAGTCATCATGAAGACTGCAGCATGCCTCATATATTACCAGCATGGTGAGTCATCATGAAGACTGCAGCATGCCTCATATATTACCAGTATGGTGAGTCACCATGAAGACTGCAGCATGCCTCATATATTACCAGTATGGTGAGTCATCATGAAGACTGCAGCATGCCTCATATATTACCAGCATGGGAAGTCACCATGAAGACTGCAGCATGCCTCATATATTACCAGCATGGTGAGTCATCATAAGACTGCAGCATGCCTCATATATTACCCATATGGTGAGTCTCATGAAGACTGCAGCATGCCTCATATATTCCAGATGGTGAGTCATCATGAAGACTGCAGCATCCTCATATATTACCAGTATGTGATCATCATGAAGACTGCAGCATGCCTCATATATTACCAGTATGTGAGTCACATGAAGACTGCAAGCATGCCTCATATATTACCAATGGTGAGTCACCATGAGACTGCAGCATGCCTCATAATTACCAGTATGGTGAGTCATCATGAAGACTGCAGCATGCCTCATATATTACCAGCATGTGGAGTCACTCATGAAGACTGCAGCATGCCTCATATATTACCAGCATGTGAAGTCATCATGAAGACTGCAGCATGCCTCATATATTACCAGTATGGGAGTCACTCATGAAGACTGCAGCATGCCTCATATATTACCAGTATGGTGAAGTCATCATGAAGACTGCAGCATGCCTCATATATTACCAGCATGGAGTCACCCATGAAGACTGCAGCATGCCTCATATATTACCAGCATGGTGAGTCATCATGAAGACTGCAGCATGCCTCATAATATATCCAGCATGGGAAGTTCTCCCATGAAGACTGCAGCATGCCTCATAATATTACCAGTATGGTGAGTCATCAGGAAGACTGCAGCATGCCTCATATATTACCAGCATGGGATCACCATGAAGACTGCAGCATGCCTCATAAATTACCAGCATATGGAAGTCATCATGAAGACTGCAGCATGCCTCATATATTACCAGCATGGGAGTCACCATGAAGACTGCAGCATGCCTCATAATTACCAGCATGGGAAGTCCCATTAAGACTGCAGCATGCCTCATATATTACCAGCATGGTGAAGTCACCATGAAGACTGCAGCATGCCTCTATATTACCATATGGTGAGTCACCATGAAGACTGCAGCATGCCTCATATATTACCAGATGGTGAATCATCATGAAGACTGCAGCATGCCTCATATATTACCAGCATGGTGATTCATCATGAAGACTGCAGCATGCTCATATATTACCAGCATGGTGAGTCACTCATGAAGACTGCAGCATGCCTCATATATTACCAGTAGGTGAGTCACATGAAGACTGCAGCATGCCTCATATATTACCAGTGGTGAGTCATCATGAAGACCTGCAGCATCCTCATATATTACCAGTATGGTGAGTCATCATGAAGACTGCAGCATGCCTCATATATTACCAGTATGGTGAGTTCATCATGAAGACTGCAGCATGCCTCATAATTACCAGCATGGGAAGTCACCATGAGAGACTAGCATGCCTCATATATCCCAGCTGGGAGTCACCATGAAGACTGCAGCATGCCTCATATATTACCAGCATGGGAGTCACCATGAAGACTGCAGCATGCCTCATATATTACCAGCATGGGAGTCATCATGAAGACTGCAGCATCCTCATATTTACCAGCATGGGAATCACCATAAGACTGCACTGCCTCATATTACCAGTATGTGAGTCACCATGAAGACTGCAGCATGCCCATATATTACCAGATATGGGAGTCACCATGAAGACTGCAGCATGCCTCATATATTACCAGTATGGTAGTCACCATGAAGACTGCAGCATGCCTCATATATTACCAGATGTGAAGTCACCATGAAGACTGCAGCATGCCTCATATATTACCAGCTATGGTGAGTCACATGAAGACTGCAGCATGCCTCATATATTACCAGCATGGTAAGTCACCATGAAGACTGCAGCATGCCTCATATATTACCATCATGGTGAGTCATCATGAAGACTGCAGCATGCCTCATATTACCAGATTGAGTCACCATGAAGACTGCAGCATGCCTCATATATTACCAGCATGGTGAGTCACCATGAAGACTGCAGCATGCCTCATACATTACCAGCATGGGAAGTCATCATGAAGACTGCAGCGTGCCTCATATATTACCAGTATGGTGAGTCACCATGAAGACTGCAGCATGCCTCATATATTACCAGCATGGTGAGTCATCATGAAGACTGTAGCATGCCTCATATATTACCAGTAGGGTGAGTCCATGAAGACTGCAGCATGCCTCATATATTACCAGTATGGTGAGTCATCATGAAGACTGCAGCATGCCTCATATATTACCAGTATGGTGAGTCATCATGAAGACTGCAGCATGCCTCATATATTACCAGATGGTGAGTCACCATGAAGACTGAGCATGCCTCATATATTACCAGATGGTGAGTCATCATGAAGACTGCAGCATGCCTCATATATTACCAGTATGGTGAGTCACCATGAAGACTGAGCATGCCTCATATATTACCAGTGGGAGTCACCATGAAGACTGCAGCGATCCTCATATATTACCAGATGGTGAGTCACCATGAAGACTGCAGCATGCCTCATATATTACCAGATTGGAAGTCACCATGAAGACTGCAGCATGCCTCATATATTACCAGATGGGAAGTCCATGAAGACTGCAGCATGCCTCATATATTACCAGTATGTGGAAGTCACTCATGAAGACTGCAGCATGCCTCATATATTACCAGCATGGTGAGTCACCATGAAGACTGCAGCATGCCTCATATATTACCAGCATGGGAAGTCACCATGAAGACTGCAGCATGCCTCATATATTACCAGATGGTGAGTCATCATGAAGACTGCAGCATGCCTCATATATTACCAGCATGGTGAGTCATCATGAAGACTAGCATGCCTCATATATTACCAGATGGTGAGTCACCATGAAGACTGCAGCATGCCTCATATATTACCAGATGGTGAGTCACCATGAAGACTGCAGCATGCCTCATAATTACCAGTATTGGAGTCTCATGAAGACTGCAGTGCCTCATAATTACCATATGGTAGTCACATGAAGACTGCAGCATGCCTCATATATTACCAGATGGTGAGTCATCATGAAACTGAGCATGCCTCATATATTACCAGCATGGAAGTCATCATGAAGACTGCAGCATGCCTCATATATTACCAGTATGGTGAGTCCCATGAAGACTGCAGCATGCCTCATACATTACCAGCAATGGTGAGTCCATGAAGACTGCACATGCCTCATATATTACCAGCATGGTGAGTCATCATGAAGACTGTACATGCCTCATATATTACCAGATGGAAGTCACCATGAAGACTGCAGCATGCCTCATATATTACAGCATAGTGGAGTCACCATGAAGACTGCAGCATGCCTCATATATTACCAGCATGGTGATTCATCATGAAGACTGCAGCTGCCTCATATATTACCAGTATGGTGAGTCACCCATGAAGACTGCCACATGCCTCATATATTACCAATGGTGATGTCATCATGAGACTGAGCTCCCTCATAATTACCAGCATGGAAGTCAGCATGAAACTGCAGCATGCCTCATATATTACCAGTATGGTGAGTCACCATGAAGACTGCAGCATGCCTCAATATTACCACATGGTGAGTCATCATGAAGACTGCAGCATGCCTCATATATTACCAGTATGGTGAAGTCATCATGAAGACTGCAGCATGCCTCATATATTCCAGTATGGGAGTCACCATGAAGACTGCAGATGCCTCATATATTACCAGTATGGGAAGTCACCATGAAGACTGCAGCATCCTCATATATTACCAGATGGAAGTCACCATGAAGACTGCAGCATGCCTCATATATTACCAGTATGGTGAGTCACATAAAGATGCAGCATGCCTCATATATTACCAGTATGGAAGTCACCATGAAGACTGCAGCATGCCTCATATATTACCAGTATGGGAAGTCACCATGAAGACTGCAGCATGCCTCATATATTACCAGCATGGGAAGTCACCATGAAGACTGCAGCATGCCTCTATATTACCAGCATGGGAAGTCACCATGAAGACTGCAGCATGCCTCATATATTACCAGCATGGGAAGTCACCATGAAGACTGCAGCATGCCTCATATATTACCAGCATGGGAAGTCACCATGAAGACTGCAGCATGCCTCATATATTACCAGTATGGGAAGTCACCATGAAGACTGCAGCATGCCTCATATATTACCAGCATGGGAAGTCACCATGAAGACTGCAGCATGCCTCATATATTACCAGCATGGGAAGTCACCATGAAGACTGCAGCATGCCTCATATATTACCAATGGGAAGTCATCATGAAGACTGCAGCGTGCCTCATATATTACCAGCATGTGAGTCATCATGAAACTGTAGCATGCCTCATATATTACCACATGGGAAGTCACCATGAAGACTGCAGCATGCCTCATATATTACCAGCATGGTAGTCACTCATGAAGACTGCAGCATGCCTCAATTTACCAGATGGGAGTCATCATGAAGCTGCAGCTGCCTCATATTACCAGTATGGTGAGTCACCATGAAGACTGCAGCATGCCTCATATTTACCAGCATGGTGAGTCATCATGAAGACTAGCATGCCTCATATATTACCCATGGAAGTCATCATGAAGACTGCAGCATGCCTCATATATTACCAGTATGGTGAGTCACCATGAAGACTGCAGCATGCCTCATACATTACCAGCATGGGAAGTCACCATGAAGACTGCAGCATGCCTCATATATTACCAGCATGGTGAGTCATCATGAAGACTGCAGCATGCCTCATATATTACCAGCATGGGAAGTCACCATGAAGACTGCAGCATGCCTCATATATTACCAGCATGGGAAGTCACCATGAAGACTGCAGCATGCCTCATATATTACCCATGGTGAGTCATCATGAAGACTGCAGCTGCCTCATATATTACCAGTATGGTGAGTCACCATGAAGACTGCAGCATGCCTCATATATTCACCAGCATGTGAGTCATCATGAAGACTGAGCATGCCCTCATATATTACCAGCATGGTAAGTCATCATGAAGACTGCAGCATGCCTCATATATTACCAAGTATGTGAGTCACCATGAAGACTGCAGCATGCCTCATAATTACCAGCATGGGAGTCACCATGAAGACTGCAGCATGCCTCATATATTACCAGTATGGGAAGTCACCATGAAGACTGCAGCATGCCTCATATATTACCAGTATGGGAAGTCACCATGAAGACTGCAGCATGCCTCATATATTACCAGTATGGGAAGTCACCATGAAGACTGCAGCATGCCTCATATATTACCAGATGGGAAGTCACCATGAAGACTGCAGCATGCCTCATATATTACCAGTATGGGAAGTCACCATGAAGACTGCAGCATGATGCCTCATATATTCAACAGTATGAGTCCCCATGAAACTGCAGCATGCCTCATATATTACCAGATGGTAAGTCACCATGAAGACTGCAGCATGCCTCATATATTACCAGTATGTGGAGTCCCATGAAGACTGCCATGCCTCATATATTACCAGTATGGTGAGTCATCATGAAGACTGCAGCATGCCTCATATATTACCAGAATGGGAGTCACCATGAAGACTGCAGCATGCCTCATATATTACCAGTATGGGAGTCAGAAATGAACTCAGCATGCCATATATTACCAGCATGGGAGTCCCATGAAGACTGCAGCATGCCTCATATATTACCAGTATGAAGTTCACCAGAAGACTGCAGCATGCCTCATATATTACCAGTATGGGAAGTCACCATGAAGACTGCAGCATGCCTCATATATTACCAGCATGGGAAGTCACCATGAAGACTGCAGCATGCCTCATATATTACCAGTATGGTGAGTCATCATGAAGACTGCAGCATGCCTCATAATTACCAGCATGGGAAGTCACCATGAACTGCAGCATGCCTCATATATTACCAGTATGGAAGTCACCATGAAGCACTGCAGCATGCCTCATAATTACCAGCATGGAGTCACATGAAGACTGCAGCATGCCTCATATATTACCAGTATGGAGAGTCACGATAAACTGCAGCATGCCTCATAATTACCATCATGGAAGTCACCATGAAGACTGCAGCATGCCTCATATATTACCAGTATGGGAAGTCACCATGAAGACTGCAGCATGCCTCATACATTACCAGCATGGGAAGTCACCATGATGTGATACAATCTAAAACAACATTCTCAACATCGTCAGAGAGCTGACCTAGAAGAGCGAGTCGGTCCTTTGCCATGGTGAGATTGCTGATCATCTTAGTTTGAAGCCTCTTTGAACGATCACTATGTTCTCCTAAAGTGAAAGTGAAAGATGGTACCTGGTCAACAGCCACAACACAAACAACCTGATATTAACTTGAAAGATAATGAGGTAGGAATTAGCTTACCTTGTCCTGTGACTTCAATAGCAATCCCCCTTTGAAGCTCTGCAATGCCTTTCTGATACCACTGGATTGCCTCCTCCTTGACACCTGCCATAACAAACCCACAGGCTCAGTCACACAGAGAGAGAGAGTAGACAGAAAGACAGACATACAAACACTCCCAGTGTGCCATTGCATATGCTTGCATACAGTTACACAACATGTATGATTGGCTTCGATGCAACCAAGAGTTTTGACATTGTAAAACTCTCTTGGATTCATCGAAGCTAATGTATGATAAACATATACAATATATATTTTTTTTAAAGTTAAGGAGATGCATTCAACCTTTGTCATCTTCGTCGATCTTTAGTGCCACGGATATGTATTCAAATGCTCGTTTATGGTAGTTTCTAATGATTTCTCCGTTGTCCTTGCTGTCCCCCGCTCCAACTTTGGCCGACATGGTAGTGAAATAATGTACAACCAGTTACAGTCGCTAGCTACATCAGATTCTCAAATACAGAAGTAAACCGAGAGAACTATACACCAGAAAAGGGCGTCAGCGTCCTCAGCAATGTATTATTATATCTCTAACCATTTTTATATACGACAGATGATCGTAAACGTGTCTATTTTACAATAATAACAAAACCAATGTAAAGACCCAGTCCACACAGTTGCAGGACATCGGTGTTTTGTTGGAACAGGAAGTTGGAGTTACGCATGCGTGGAACTACCGCACTTGTCAAACATTTAAACAAGATCCTAAATACGGTAATAAGTGTATATAAGAAAATATAATGTATTTCAGTCACGTAAATCGATAAGCACCGACAGTAGATAAATAGTGTGGAAGTTTACCGTGGCATACCAAAAGTAATGTAATATTCGTTGTTTTTAGAAATAACGGGGGAAGACGCGAAGCGAGGGGGATAACTGGGCCCAAAATCTGTCTTCTCCAAGTTCACTTTTTTCCTCCGCTCAACAAGCGGCGAGTTTTTGTATGGAGATCAATGAGTGTCGCGTTTGGTTAATTAAACACAATTTAATGGTTTATTTGTTACTTGTGGCTTATTTAATCGAATACAAGTTTCGTAATGTTTAGGTTCTTACGAGTGTACTGATATAAATAGGATAAGTGACATCCCGCCAACTTTGAGAAAAAAAAACACTTTATATCGGAGATCTTCCCGTTGTTCAAGCGCATATCTGCCCTCTCATTGGCTGGAATGGTCCCACCTGATCTTGCGTCCTCCCGACTGCCTTCCATTTCTAAAGACATTTATTTTCATTATTAGAGCGGTCATTTGAGCATCTGGTCAATATAATAGATAATCTGTGGAACTGCGTTCAGAAATGCCAGTACTAGCCCTTTAAAAGTCACATTTCCGGAATTTGGATAGCCAATCAAAGCGCCTAATTTTCTGACGACTGCTCGGTTAGTTCTCTCTGGCTGTTTGTTGTTTCGGCGGCGACATCAATTTAGGAACCAACATAAACCATGGCAGAAGGTAACCAAAGATACGATTATACTAATATCTAACGCCTAAGATCATGTAGCAAATATTTATTTGAAGCGGGTTTCAGATTTATAAGCGTTTTTAGAAACCGAAGATTAGAGACCACGTCGAGTAGCTAGCAAGCTAACATTAGCTAGCTCATAGTTGGCGACTTGTCCAGTGTTGGGGAGTAATGAACAATTAACGTTACATGTATATAGAAAATATCAACGAAACAATTTCGAAGATTTTACTGTGTTACAGTTCATATAAGGAAATCAGTTAATGTAAATAAATTGGGCACTAATACATGGATTTCAACATGAAAGGGACTACAGATCTGTTGGTCAGATACTACCTTAGAAAAAAAATAAGGACAATTAAAAAAAAAAAAGTAGCTGCTTGGATCAGAACCAGTCAGTATCTGGTGTGACCACCATTTGCCTCATGCAGTGCAACACATCTCCTCCTTTGTATAGAGTTGATGAATCTGTTGATTGTGGAATGTTGTCCCACTCGTCTTCAATGGCTGTGTAAAGTTGCTGGAATTTTGAATTACATATTTGGAATGTGGCCAAAATAGCTTTTTACCACCTGAGGAACATTGCCAAGGTGCAGCTGTTTCTCTCTCGGGCTGATACAGAGAGACTCCTCCATGCTTTTATTACAAGCAGGCTTGACTACTGTAATGCTCTCCTGTCTGGTCTACCCAGGAAAGCTATTGGTCAACTGCAAAACATACAGTATGCTGCAGCGTGGGTACTGACCAAGATCAGATGGAGAGCACACATTACACTGGTTTTAAGGTCTCTGCACTGGCTGCCTGTGAGTTTTAGAATATATTTGAAGATTATTCTATTGGTTTTTAAATCAATCCATGATTGTGCACCACAATACATGTCAGACGTGCTTTAAGTTATGTACCCAGTAGGTCCCTCAGGTCCTCTGGCCTTATAACTATCCCAAAGCCTAGGACCAAGAGGCAGCCTTCTAACTATCCCAAAGCCTAGGACCAAGAGGCATGGAGAGACAGCCTTTTAACTATCCCAAAGCCTAGGACCAAGAGGCATGGAGAGACAGCCTTTTAACTATCCCAAAGCCTAGGACCAAGAGGCATGGAGAGACAGCCTTCAGTTATTATGCCCCCAGCCTCTGGAACAGCCTGCCAGAGGACCTGATGGGGGGCCAAGAGACATGGAGAGACAGCCTTTTAACTATCCCAAAGCCTCGGACCAAGAGGCATGGAGAGACAGCCTTTAGTTATTATGCCCCCAGCCTCTGGAACACTGCCAGAGACCTGATGGGGGGGCCAGAGACATGGAGAGACAGCTTTAGTTATTATGCCCGCAGCCTCTGGAACACGCCTGCCAGAGGACCTATGGGGGCCAAGAGACATGAGAGAACAGCCTTTAGTTATTATGCCCGCAGCCTCTGGAACAGCCTGCCAGAGGACCTGATGGGGGGCCAAGAGACATGGAGAGACAGCCTTTAGTTATTATGCCCCCAGCCTCTGGAACAGCCT
This sequence comes from Salvelinus namaycush, assembly GCF_016432855.1. Lineage (NCBI taxonomy): Eukaryota > Metazoa > Chordata > Actinopteri > Salmoniformes > Salmonidae > Salvelinus > Salvelinus namaycush. Next base: position 1,594,420 of record NC_052310.1, read on the forward strand.
GCCAGAGAACCTGATGGGGGGCCAAGAGACATGGAGAGACAGCCTTTAGTTATTATGCCCACAGCCTCTGGAACAGCCTGCCAGAGGACCTGATGGGGCTGAATCTGTGGACATGTTTAGAAGAGATCTTAAAAGACACCTTTTTAGATTTGCTTTTCCTTAGGGTGCTTTTTAATAGTTCATTTTTTTTATCCTCTGTTGTGTAGTAAATATCTATGTTTTTATTTTCATAGTTATTTTTATTAGTTTTTTCCTGAAGTAACTTTAGTTCAGTAAACTGTATTTTTCTTAAGGATGGCTTTAGTGTAGCTTAACTTCTTCCAGTGTGAAGTCATTTCCTTCCCCAACCCCGCCCCCAACCCCGCCGTCGTCATATACAGCTGACAGAGACTAGCTACTAGAATCAATTCCATCTGTTTTCTGCAGATGGTTGGTTGCTTTGACATCCTAGATCAGAACAGAGACTAATGCCATGCTATCATAGAAATAGAACAGCTAAGTCGCTTTGTTTCAAGCCCTGACTTGGATACCTGATCAACACCTTTTCCCTTTTTACTCACATTGTGTTTTGTTGACATTCAGATCACACGGGCATGGATCAGAGCATGGAGAGTCATACAGCTGTAAGTTACTGTACTGTGTGTTGAATCCGCGTCTGGGTTTACAGGAGACGTTGAATATGGCGATTCTCCTTTAAGCCCAGGAAGCAGCCATTCAACAGATTTTCAAGCTTAATAAATGTCCAAATACGTTTTGGTACTTACCGAAGAATGGAGTTTTGCTGAACAACTAGCGTCATTGCTACCGTTACGGCCGGTATGTACTTCCACAAAAGGATGAAATAAAAAGTTACATGCACCCGGGAAAAAAATACCTTGTCTGGAAAAATTCAAAGTATTATTTTTTGACCAAGTGTGCATGTGTCAAATCCACCTCTTCTGCACCTCCAATAAAATCACTCATTACTGCCACCCACAGGTCGGCTGATCCAGCAGCAGGAAAGGTCATTGATTTTTATCACCTACAACAACAGTGTATTAACTCATAATCTGTTTCAGCCATGCTACATGTAAGTAGATTTAGGAGACACATTTTTCCAGTGATGACGATAGTTGCTCAGAGGAACTCCATTCTTTGAACATATTTTGACATTATTAAGCTTGAAAAGCTGGTGAATGGCAAGTTGAATGGATGCTTCCTGGGTTTAAAGGAGAATCGCCATATTCAACGTCTCCTGTAAACCCATATTCTGGTGTGTGTGAGAGACTGTTTTAGGGAAATATTAGCCTCTGCTACAGGTTTTCACCTCAAAGTGAATGAAGCCTTGAGCTGAGGTTAGGGAAATATTAGCCCATGTTATAGACATTGATGTTACTCTCTACATGATGGGTAACTTGTGAAGCTAGGGAAATACATGCTGACATGCTTCTACATTACTCCTCCCTTCCAGAAGATCGAGGATACCGAGAGGTCCAACACAGAGAAGATGTCTAAACAGAAAGTGGATCTTCAGTCTCTCCCAACACGGGCATATCTGGACCAGACTGTGGTGCCAGTCCTTCTACAGGGGCTCTCTGTGTTAGCCAAAGAACGGTGGGCTTAAATAAATCAAATTTAATAAGGTCCTTTTTTTTACGTCAAAGTGCTTTACAGATACCCAGCCTAAAACCTGAAAGAGCAAGCAATACGGAGGCAGAAGCACAATGGCTAGGGGGAAAAGACCCTAGAAGGCAGCAACCTAGGAAGAAACATAGATGAACCAGGCTCCAATACATATCCTTTCCTTGTCTCTTATGCTGTATATCCCCAGTCTCACAACATCAGCCTGTGTTGTGTGGTTAGGCTGGGCACTGAAATAAAGAATAGATACTCGCACACTGAATAATGCCCTCGTTATTATTGGACGCTGTGCCAAATAAAACAACACGCTTCTGTATAATGGACCAATAAAGATATTATATAATTTTATTTACATTTTATTTGTATTAATCCTAGCTCTTCTCTTCCAGGCCTCATAATCCCATTGAATTTCTAGCTGCACATCTCCTCCAGAACAAGTCTCAATATGAGGACCGCATCTAACACCTCTGAAGAAACTACACTGGTCGACTTATCATCAGATACAAGCTGTGTGTTTCATTTTGCATCTGAATTGTAAAGTGTTCTTTTTTTTTTTCTATACTGTATGTACCGGCTGGAGTATACTGATTTCTTATTATTTTCTATTATACATGTTTGTTGAACAAACACTGTTTTTGTTTCTGTAATTGACTGTACATGTTAGTGTTACTTCCCCACATATACCCATTAAACATCCATGACTGATATCAAATGTCTGATATTCTGATTCAGAACATTCTGCATTCATAAGAGAACCAAATGTCATTGTAAGTCAAACTTTCCTCCAGTAAACTAACGATCAGCTAAATCATTGCTCGTAAGCAGTGCTTGACTTGGGATGAAATAAGTTCAGGAGCTGTCATTTCCCAAATCGGTCCACTAGACTACGTTCACTGAAATTCACAAATTACGTTATGCTATATAGAGACCTCTGATTATTCACTGTTTAAGGGTTCATACACATTTTCCATTTACTTCTCCATGACTTTTAACCACATTTTCATTATAGCCTGGAAAAGATAAGCATTCTTGACATTTGAATGACTGCTGTGTCTGATCCCATGTAGGCCTACCATCTCCTACTGTTGTGCCCTTGTCAACATGTGGTCAACCCTCCATCTGGAGAGCTCCTGATTTGTGCAGGCTTGGCTTTTGATCCAGCCCCGAAACACCCAAGTCTGCCCAAGGTCCTGTTGAGCGGCTGATGTTTAGGGCTACAATGTGGTTAGAGCAGGGCTTGAACAAAAGCCTGCACACCCAGTAGCTATCCTGGAGGATGGTTGCCACCCTTGATATAAAATATTACAACCATATTATTCCCTCATTCAATGGATAAGGTAGGCTACTTCAAAACCAGGAACTGTATCTAACTAGACATGTTCACATACAATATAAGGCTCTTCTAATATGTATGTTTCAGGGGAGATCTATGCACAGAAAATTATTTGTCAATTAGGCTATTCTTATATGTTTAACCTTGTCGAATTTACATGGCTACTATTTAATTGAGGGGAATCCCAGCTTTCCAACGGTACAGATGTATTTAGGCTATCTACAGTGCTGGCGGAAAGGGGTCAACATGAATGCTTAGTTAGCTATAGTTACCTAGCGAGAACTGCTACAAGTTATGTTTTTAATTGGTTATCTAGTTAGTCTGTTGTCTGTCATTATAGTATACCTGCTGCTGAAATATCGCTTGCTCGATCCTTGGGCAACGGCCCACTCACACTGGTTCACATCCAGCACACAGACATGCACTAAAAGGTCATTCCAATGATGGCTGATAAGTCGATTTTTTAAAGTGATTCATAATATTTTAAAAGTGTGCCTTTGTGAATTAATTTAACAAACAAAAAATTCCATGACTTAACATGACCTTACAAAACCTTATTTGACAATTTGGAACATTGCATCATGTGCGTTCAGGTTGGCGCATTTTAAATATTCGCAATCTGGAACAGCCTACTGTCCTGCACAGATTGACAGACGAGCGACCAATAAACATGAACAAATCAGAATCCGGAAATTAGTCCCCAATCTGCATTACTATTCAATGCAGATCCCGCCTTTATTGCGCATTGGTCAACCTTTTTTGCCTTGGTGTTTGAATCTGGGCCGGCGATAGGCTACTTTGTTTTATAGAAGCCCACAGATGACATATGGATACAAAAATAACTCCCTCGTTATGTCGAGATCACAATTTATTTATCTCTTGATCACGACATAACAAAAGTTGTTTTGTCAATGTCACGAGATAATTTTCTCATGATCATGACATTACAAAAATAGTTTTTTCGAGATTAACTATATAAATAGGAATATAATAATTTATGATAGATTGACAGTATGGTTGAGCCGGCAGAGCCCACTGTGGATGAGCACGTGTTTTTATTGATTGCTAAACTAGACATGTCATGCTAACATCATGCTTTCATTTGTGTTTGGTGCTCATTATCAGTTCATAAATTATAATGTTAGCAGGCCAAATGTTCCTTACCATGAGCTAAGAGCTCTTGGGGCATCTGAGCCCTAAACAATGCCTGACAGGCAACTCTGTCTCCCAGGCTGTATGCCACCCCCAAGACCAAAGCCAATCGCATGCAAGCCGCTAACTTGGCTAGTCTTGTGAGCGAGCTAGCTAGCAAGTTAGCCAGGTAGTCTTGTTAGTTAGCTAGCTAGCTATCTAATTATATGTGCTAGTTGTTAGCATGCATAACTGAACTATTTGTGTAAAAAAAAAAAAACAACAAAAGAGAGAGGTGGTCAGGTGGTCTTTATTCCGTGGTCAGGTGGTCTTTATTCCGTGGTCAGTGGGGTCTTTATTCCGTGGTCAGTGGGGTCTTTATTCCGTGGTCAGTGGGGTCTTTATTCCGTGGTCAGTGGGGTCTTTATTCCGTGGTCAGGTGGGGTCTTTACTCCGTGGTCAGTGGGGTCTTTACTCCGTGGTCAGTGGGGTATTTATTCCGTGGTCAGTGGGGTATTTATTCCGTGGTCAGTGGAGTCTTTATTCCGTGGTCAGGTGGGTCTTTATTCCGTGGTCAGGTGGGTCTTTACTCCGTGGTCAGTTGGTCTTTATTCCGTCGTCAGTGGGGTCTTTATTCCGTGGTCAGTGGGGTCTTTATTCCGTGGTCAGGTGGGTCTTTATTCCGTGGTCAGGTGGGTCTTTATTCCGTGGTCTTTATTCCGTGGTCTTTATTCCGTGGTCCGGTGGTTCTTTATTCTGTGGTCAGGTGGTCTTTATTCTGTGGTCAGGTGGTCTTTATTCCGTGGTCAGGTGGGTCTTTATTCCGTGGTCTTTGTTCCGTGGTCAGGTGGGTCTTTATTCCGTGGTCAGGTGGGTCTTTATTCCGTGGTCTTTATTCCGTGGTCAGGTGGGTCTTTATTCCGTGGTCTTTATTCCGTGGTCAGGTGGTCTTTATTACGTGGTCAGGTGGTGTTTATTCCGTGGTCTTTGTTCCGTGGTCAGGTGGTCTTTATTCCGTGGTCAGGTGGTTTTTATTCCGTGGTCAGGTGGTGTTTATTCCGTGGTCTTTATTCCGTGATCAGGTGGGTCTTTATTCCGTGGTCAGGTGGGTCTTTATTCCGTGGTCTTTATTCCGTGGTCTTTATTCCGTGGTCAGGTGGTGTTTATTCCGTGATCAGGTGGGTCTTTATTCCGTGGTCAGGTGGTCTTTATTCCGTGGTCAGGTGGTCTTTATTCCGTGGTCAGGTGGGTCTTTATTCCGTGGTCTTTATTCCGTGGTCCGGTGGTTCTTTATTCCGTGGTCAGGTGGTCTTTATTCCGTGGTCAGGTGGTCTTTATTCCGTGGTCTTTATTCCGTGGTCAGGTGGGTCTTTATTCCGTGGTCTTTGTTCCGTGGTCAGGTGGTCTTTATTCCGTGGTCAGGTGGTCTTTATTCCGTGGTCAGGTGGGTCTTTATTCCGTGGTCAGGTGGGTCTTTATTCCGTGGTCAGGTGGTCTTTATTCCGTGGTCAGGTGGTCTTTATTCCGTGGTCAGGTGGTCTTTATTCCGTGGTCAGGTGGTCTTTATTCCGTGGTCAGGTGGTCTTTATTCCGTGGTCTTTGTTCTGTGGTCAGGTGGTCTTTATTCCGTGGTCAGGTGGTCTTTATTCCGTGGTCAGGTGGTCTTTATTCCGTGGTCAGGTGGGTCTTTATTCCGTGGTCTTTATTCCGTGGTCAGGTGGTCTTTATTCCGTGGTCAGGTGGTCTTTATTCCGTGGTCAGGTGGTCTTTATTCCGTGGTCAGTGGGGTCTTTACTCCGTGGTCAGGTGGTCTTTATTCCGTGGTCAGTGGGGTCTTTATTCCGTGGTCAGTGGGGTCTTTATTCCGTGGTCAGTGGGGTCTTTATTCCGTGGTCAGTGGGGTCTTTATTCCGTGGTCAGGTGGGGTCTTTACTCCGTGGTCAGTGGGGTCTTTACTCCGTGGTCAGTGGGGTATTTATTCCGTGGTCAGTGGGGTATTTATTCCGTGGTCAGTGGAGTCTTTATTCCGTGGTCAGGTGGGTCTTTATTCCGTGGTCAGGTGGGTCTTTACTCCGTGGTCAGTTGGTCTTTATTCCGTGGTCAGTGGGGTCTTTATTCCGTGGTCAGTGGGGTCTTTATTCCGTGGTCAGGTCGTGTTTATTCCGTGGTCTTTATTCCGTGATCAGGTGGGTCTTTATTCCGTGATCAGGTGGGTCTTTATTCCGTGGTCAGGTGGGTCTTTATTCCGTGGTCAGGTGGGTCTTTATTCCGTGGTCAGGTGGGTCTTTATTCCGTGGTCTTTATTCCGTGGTCCGGTGGTTCTTTATTCCGTGGTCAGGTGGTCTTTATTCCGTGGTCAGGTGGGTCTTTATTCCGTGGTCTTTGTTCCGTGGTCAGGTGGGTCTTTATTCCGTGGTCAGGTGGGTCTTTATTCCGTGGTCTTTATTCCGTGGTCAGGTGGGTCTTTATTCCGTGGTCTTTATTCCGTGGTCAGGTGGTCTTTATTCCGTGGTCAGGTGGTGTTTATTCCGTGGTCTTTGTTCCGTGGTCAGGTGGTCTTTATTCCGTGGTCAGGTGGTTTTTATTCCGTGGTCAGGTGGTGTTTATTCCGTGGTCTTTATTCCGTGATCAGGTGGGTCTTTATTCCGTGGTCAGGTGGGTCTTTATTCCGTGGTCTTTATTCCGTGGTCAGGTGGTGTTTATTCCGTGGTCTTTATTCCGTGATCAGGTGGGTCTTTATTCCGTGGTCAGGTGGGTCTTTATTCCGTGGTCAGGTGGTCTTTATTCCGTGGTCAGGTGGGTCTTTATTCCGTGGTCTTTATTCCGTGGTCAGGTGGTCTTTATTCCGTGGTCTTTATTCCGTGGTCAGGTGGGTCTTTATTCCGTGGTCAGGTGGTCTTTATTCCGTGGTCAGGTGGGTCTTTATTCCGTGGTCTTTATTCCGTGGTCAGGTGGTCTTTATTCCGTGGTCTTTATTCCGTGGTCAGGTGGGTCTTTATTCCGTGGTCTTTATTCCGTGGTCAGGTGGGTCTTTACTCCGTGGTCAGGTGGGTCTTTACTCCGTGGTCAGGTGGGTCTTTACTCCGTGGTCAGTGGGGTCTTTACTCCGTGGTCAGTTGGTCTTTACTCCGTGGTCAGTGGGGTCTTTATTCCGTGGTCAGGTGGTCTTTATTCCGTGGTCAGGTGGTCTTTATTCCGTGGTCAGGTGGTCTTTACTCCGTGGTCAGGTGGGTCTTTACTCCGTGGTCAGGTGGGTCTTTACTCCATGGTCAGTGGGTCTTTATTCCATGGTCAGTGGGTCTTTACTCCGTGGTCAGGTGGGTCTTTACTCCGTGGTCAGGTGGGTCTTTACTCCGTGGTCAGTTGTAACTTTTGATTGCAGTCTTGAAAGGTCTACTGTCGTGCATTTAATTTGGTCAGTGCGTGTACAAACATCATTGTTAATCTGATCAGTGCATATTTATTTATCTGATCATTGCCTCTAGGTCACCAGGCTGCTCGTTATGGTGCACACGTGTCTCCATCGTTACGTGTATCAGCGCATAAATAATGACACTCACCTTGTCTCCTAGACCTCCCTGATTACCTGCCCTATATATGTCACACCCTTTGGTTCCTTCCCCAGGCGTCATTGTTTCTGTTTCATGTCTGTGCGTTGTTCGTGTTTCTTGTTTGTATTATGTTTTCATTTATTAAATGATTCACTTCCTGAACATGCTTCCTGACTGCCAGCGTACATGCCAGTATTCCCTTTGGAACTGTAGTATTTTTTTTATAGGTGTTAGTAGTATATTTTTCTTCTACTGTGTATATGTCATAATTGTTCCTGCATACTGCTGTGTAAACTCACCTTGGTCTCCAGAGTAAATAAACTTGGTCTTGAGTACAAAACCATGTCTACTTATTTGCTATATTGACAGACTAATCTACTGTTTTATTAAAACACGTTTTACTTGCCAAGAAATACAAGTTAAAATGATACACCAACTCCCTGCATCATTTTGTTCCAGGTGGATGGGTGGTCTGCCAGTCACTGGGACGACAACACAACATGGGATGGGGGGATGGGGGGTTTAGCAGGTGAAATAGTGGAGAACAATTGGAGGTTTACTTAATAGCAGTGCAAATATCATGGTACAGCAAAATGGACACTCATATTATGATAAATATAATTGAAACTTTATCGTATTATGGTGAAATAAGTATAGCCAGTTATAATTGTAATGGCTTAGCAGATAAGGAAATACTATCAGTATTTATCTGGCTAAAAGAGAAGGGATATCCTATCTATTGTTTAGATTAAGTTGTGTGGATAAAGGACGGTGAAATATATTTCTCCCAACTTGTTTTTAACCAGGACAGAATAGTTTAACATTTTTCTGACCAAAAAAAAAGTGTATGGGACACTATTAAATGTGCTTTTAGAGGCCATGCAATTCCGTACTCGTCTTTTAAAACAAAAGCAATTTTAGGTCAAGAGTTCATGTTAATAAAGGAAATAGGGGGACTAACAGTACAGACGGCAATAAAAACGGTACCAGAGTACTTTAGAGGCAGAGAATAAATTAGAGGAGAAACAAAAAGGAATGGAGGAACTTAAAGATCATGTGTAATATATTATTTAAAAAATAAAGTGAACTGGATAGAATGAGTCACTCATGATTCACCGAACAATATTTTGAAAGAGGAAGCGAAGTTCTTTAAGCATATGTTTTCATTTCAGTCTCCTCCGTCTCCACCAACAAGTTAATTCTAAGGATTTGTTTTCTATTTAATAATGTAAAAAAATTAACATCTGTACAGAAAGACTCATGTGAAGGCCAAATTACAGAGGAGGAACTTCTTGATGCAATTAAAGTCTTTAAGGCTGGGAAAACTCCAGACCTGGATGGCATACCAGTGGAAGTACACACAACTTTTTTTTTTTTATGTACTCAAAGGGCCGTTTATTAACATGTTAACCACTCCTATATAAATGGTAGATTATCAGATGGTAAGCAAGAAGGCCTGATTTTACAAAAAAAAAAAATATATATATTACTGAAACGGGATCCAAGAAGTACATATAAAGATTCAGTCCATTTACAAAATTGGAGGCCCTTTACACTTCAGTGTTGGGATGCAAAAATCCTAGCAAAATGCTTAGCGCATAGAATTAAAAAGGTTTTGTCAGATATTATTCATCCTAATCAGACAGTTATTTTTTAACATGGACGATACATTGGAGATAATATAAGACAAGAACTGGAAACAATAGAACACTATGAAAAATCAGGTGTGCCAAGCTTGTAGCGTCATACCCAAGAAGACTCAATGCTGCCAAAGGTACTTCAACAAAGTACTGAGTAAAGGGTCTGAATACTTATGTCATATTTCATTTAAAAAAATTGTTTTAAAAATACTGTTGCTACAAATCTTTTTAAAAAACAGTTGTTGCTTTGTCATTATGTTGTATTGTGTTCAGATTGATGGGGGATCTATTTAATCTATTTTAGAATAAGGCTGTAACGTAACAAAATGTGAAGGGGTCTGAATACTTTCCGAATTCGCTGTACACAACAGCTAGCAATATCTGTAGCAAAATACAGTGGTGTGTATGCTAGGTGTTCTATAGTCGACCTCTTGCAGATTTGTTTGTCCTGGAAAGACCACGAAGACTGATCATGAGGATGTGTAACCAATACAGTACACCATGTAGTATTAAAACTGGTGTTATCAGCAGCAGGGTTAGTCTGTACACAGTAGCCAACATTTTACTACTTTTCCCCCATCCAATACACACTCAAACAAGGAACTATACCCATCCCCCCTCATGTCAATATATCATGCGTGTAGTGACTGACCTTCACACACACAACACCCACATCCAACAGACACCAGTCCGTCACCCACACCATCCCCTCTTTACTAATACCTCCTTTTCTCCTATTCAAGCATGAACCAATCACCTAAGAGATTCCATGCTCAGAAATAAAAACAAAAACAACTACAGCAGAAAGTTGGAGTTGAATTGTAGACACGCCCAACAGAACACTCACTATGCGTAGCTCCAGTATATTTATTCGCTCGTCGTGGAAAGATTTGGCAAAGGTGACTCGCATTACTTCCTGGTGCTGAGCTTGACGCCGCTGCGGATATTGATGGGAGCGGACTCTAAATAGAAAACATAGTCGCGTTAGCCTCTGTTAGCCTCTAGTTAACTAATGGTTACAGTGCCTTCAAAGTATTCATACCCCTTGACTTACTGTAAATGTGTTTTTAAGCCTGAATTCAAAAATTAAGACATTTTTATATATTTTTTTCTCAACCGTCTACAAACAATACCCCATAATGATAGTGAAAACATGTTTTTAGAAAAAAATTCAACTTTTTATTGACAATGAAGTATCTCATAAGTATTCACACCCCTGGGTCAATACTTTGTAAAATAACTTTTGGCAGCGATTACAGCTGTGAGTCTTTCTGGGTAAGTCTGTAAGAGCTTTCCACACCTGGATTGTGCAACATTTGCCCATTTATTATTTTCAAAATTCTTCAAGCTCTGTCAAATTGGTTGTTGATCATTGATAGACAGTAATTTTCAAGTCTTGCCATAGATTTTCAAGTAGATTTAAGTAAACTGTAACTCTGCCACTCAGGAACATTCACTGGCTTCATGCTAAGCAACTCCAGTGTAGATTTGGCCTTATGTTTAGGTTATTGTTCTGCTGAAAGGTGAATTAACCTCCCAGCGTCTGGTGGAAAGCAGACTGAACCTGGTTTTCCTCTAGGATTTTCCATGTGCTTAGCTTCATTCCATTTCTTTTAATCCTGGAAAAATTCCCCAGTCCTTAACGATTACAAGCATACCCGTGACATGGTGCAGCCACCACTATGCTTGAAAATATGGAGCGTGGTACTCCGTAATGTGTTGTATTCGATTTGACCCAAACATACCACTTTTTTTTGCAGGATTACTTTAGTTCCTTGTTGCTAAAGGCTCCATGTTTTGGAATATTTTTTATTGGATACAGGCATTCTTTTCACTCTGTCAGTTAGATTTGGTTTGTGGAGTAACTACAACGTGGTTGATCCATCCTCAGTTTTCTCCTATCACAACCATTAAACTCCTATAACTGTTTACAAATGTCACCGTTTGCCTCATGGTGAAATCTCTGAGCAGTTTCCTTCCTCTCTGGCAACTCAGTTAGGAAGGACACCTTTTATCTTTGTTAGTGACTGGTTGTATTGATACACCATCCAAAGTGTAATTAAAAACTTCACCTTGCTCAATGGGGTATTCAATGTCTCCTTTTTTATTTATTTTTACCCATCTTACCAATAGGTGCCCTTTGTTAGGAATGGGAAAACTTCCTTGGTCTTTGTGGTTGAATCTGTGTTTGAAATTCACTGCTCGACTGTGGGGTACAGAGATGACATGGTCATTCAAAAATCATATTAAACATGTAATTAGTGTTATTATTGCAGGTATTATTACAGGCAGAGTTCCTCTGTCAAGTGTCTGTGTTCTTTTGTCCATCTTTATCTTTAATTTTTATTGGCCAGTCTGAGATATAGCTTTTTCTTTGCAACTCTGCCCAGAAGGCCAGCATCCCGGAGTCGCCTTTTCACTGTTGACGTTGAGACTGGTGTTTTGCGGGTACTATTTGATGAAGCTGCCAGTTGAGGACTTGTGAGGCGTCTGTTTCTCAAACTAGACACTCTAATGTACTTGTTCTCTTGCTCAGTTGTGCACCGGGGCCTGCCACTCCTCTTTCTATTCTGGTTAGAGCCAGTTTGCGCTGTTCTGTGAAGGGAGTAGTACACAGCGTTGTACGAGATTTTCAGTTTCTTGGCAATTTCTCGCATGGAATAGCCTTCATTTCTCAGAACAAGAATAGACTGATGAGTTTCTGGCCATTTTGACCCTGTAATCGAACCCACGAATGCTGATGCTCCAGGTACTCAACTAGTCTAAAGAAGGGCAGTTTTATTGCTTCTTTAATCAGAACAACAGTTTTCAGCTGTGCTAACATAATTGCAAAAGGGTTTTCTAATGATCAGTTAGCCTTTTAAAATTATTGGATTAAACTTCTCCGTTCAGTGTGTCAAATCAGAAGACTTGTTGTCCGGACCTCTGGCAGTCTCTAAGGGGGTGCCACAGGGTTCAATTCTTGGACTCTTTTCTCTGTATATATCAATGATGTCGCTCTTGCTGCTGGTGATTCTCTGATCCACCTCTACGCAGACGACACCATTCTGTATACTTCTGGCCCTTCTTTGGACACGGTGTTAACTAACATCCAGACGAGCTTCAATGCCATACAACTCTCCTTCCGTGGCCTCCAACTGCTCTTAAATGCAAGTAAAACTAAATGCATGCTGCCCACACCTGCTCGCCCATCCAGCACTACTCTGGACGGTTCTGACTTAGAATATGTGGACAATTACAAATACCTAGGTGTCTGGTTAGACTGTAAACTCTCCTTCCAGACTCACATTAAGCATCTCCAATCCAAAATTAAATCTAGAATCGGCTTTCTATTTCGCAACAAGCATCCTTCACTCATGCTGCCAAACATACCCTCGTAAAACTGACTATCCTACCGATCCTTGACTTCTTTGATGTCATTTGCAAAATAGCCTCCAACACTCTACTCAGCAAATTGGATGCAGTCTACCACAGTGCCATCTGTTTCGTCACCAAAGCCCCATATACTACCCACCACTGCGACCTGTATGATCTCGCTGGCTGGCCCTCGCTTCATATTCGTCGCCAAACCCACTGGCTCCAGGTCATCTATAAGTCTTCGCTAGGTAAAGCCCCGCCTTATCTCAGATCACTGGTCAACATAGCGGCACCCACCCGTAGCACGCGCTCCAGCAGGTACATCTCACTGGTCACCCCCAAAGCCAATTCCTAATTTGGCCGCCTTTCCTTCCAGTTCTCTGCTGCCAATGACTGGAACGAATTGCAAAAATCACTGAAGCTGGAGACTCATATCTCCCTCACTAGCTTTAAGCATCAGCTGTCAGAGCAGCTCACAGATCACTGCACCTGTACATAGCCCATCTGTAAATAGCCCATCCAACTACCTCATCCCCATATTGTTATTTTTTATTTTCTTTGCTCCTTTGCACCCCAGTATCTCTACTTGCACATTCAGGTCCCAGACTTGCTCAATGGGATTGAGATCCGGGCTCTTCGCTGGCCATGGCAGAACACTGACATTCCTGTCTTACAGGAAATCACGCACAGAGCAAGCAGTATGGCTGGTGGCATTGTCATGCTGAAGGGTCATGTCAGGATGAGCCTGCAGGAAAGGTACCACATGAGGGAGGTAGATGTCTTCCCTGTAACGCACAGCGTTGAGATTGCCTGCAATGACAACAAGCTCAGTCCGATGATACTGTGACACACCGCCCCAGACCTTTAAGGGACAGATCGATCCCGTTCCAGAGTACAGGCCTCGGTGTAACGCTCATTCCTTCGACGATAAACGCAAATTCGGCCATCACCCCTTGTGAGACAAAACCGCGACTTGTCAGTGAAGAGCACTTTTTGCCAGTCCTGTCTGGTCCAGCGACGGTGGGTTTGTGCCCATTGGCTACGTTGTTGCAAGTGATGTCTGGTGAGGACCTGCCTTACAACAGGCCTACAAGCCCTCAGTCCAGCCTATTGTGGACAGTCTGAGCACTGATGGAGGGATTGTGCATTCCTGGTGTAACTCGGGCAGTTGTTGTTGCCATCCTGTACCTGTCCCGCAGGTGTGATGTTCGGATGTTCCGATCCTGTGCAGGTGTTGTTACATGTGGTCTGCCACTGCGAGGACGATCAGCTGTCTGTCCTGTCTCCCTGTAGTGCTGTCTTAGGCGTCCCACAGTACGGATATTGCAATTTATTGCCCTGGCCACATCTGCAGTCCTCATGCCTCCTTGCAGCATGCCTAAGGCACGTTCACACAGGTGAGCAGGGACCCTGGGCATCTTTCTTTTGGTGTTTTTCAGTCAGTAGAAAGGCCTCTTTAGTGTCCTAAGTTTTCATAACTGTCACCTTAATTGCCTACCGTCTGTAAGCTGTTAGTGTCTTAACAACCGTTCCACAGGTGCATGTTCATTAATTGTTATGGTTCATTGAACAAGCATGGGAAACAGTGTTTAAACCCTTTACAATGAAGATCTGTGAAGTTATTTGGATTTTTATGAATTATCTTTGAAAGACAGGGTCCTGAAAAAGGGACGTTTCTTTTTTTGCTGAGTTTAGATGGGTTAGACATTTGCAAAAAAAAAAATGTCTAAAAACATGTTTCCACTTTGTCATTATGGTGTATTGTATACAGATGGGTGAGAGAAAAAATAGATTTAGTCCATTGTAGCCTACGATGCAATACTCCTGATTTCAAAGAGAACAACAACTACTTAACTACCATTTGAACACCACCACAGAAGCTTCCTGTTTACGTTTGCAACGTACTCAGACCCCTTCCCCTTTTTCCACATTATGTTACGTTACAGCCTTATTCTAAAATGGACAGGGTCCTGAAAAAGGGACGTTTCTTTTTTTTGCTGAGTTTATGTATGTGAGGTGTGTGTATATATGAAACAATTAGACTTTGACATTATGGGGTATTGTGTGTAAGCCATCGACACAATCTCAATGTAATCCATTTTAAATTCAGGATGCAACAACAACAACAACAACATCAATAACAACATGTGGAAAAAGTCAAGGGGTGTAAATTCTTCCTGAAGGCTCTGTATAAGTGTGATTGGGTACAGCAGAAGAACCGTTTTGTGGGAAAATGTTTTTCTTCAAATTGTTTCCCACCTCTTCCCTTTTCTGCAGGCTCCCAGCTAAATACACAACTGGAAGGTTGGCTGTCTCAAGCACAATCCACTATCGGCCCTGCTAGAGCCATCATAGCACCGTGAGCACCACTGATAGTTATAATATCTCAGTCGTGTGAAAAAGGCCTCATCTTGGTCATCAAGAGTCACTGTAAATATGATTTGATAACGGTGTATGAATGACTAAAATGTATTTTGTATTGTTGGAGGTCAAACATCCTCAAAGGATGTCATGTTTTTGTATTATTCCAGTTGTAATGGTGTGTGTGGCCTGCCGTGATGTCATTTCCTGCTAACGGACATGTGTGTTTTCAGGCATGCTGGGTATTCCTACTGCGGTGCTTGTGCTGCACACGCCTACAAACAAATAGATCCTTCTGTCACGTAAGTCATTTACCATGTCTCCTTTAGTTACATAAAACATGTTCAGGGAATTTTACTAAATAAAACAACTTTTGTCAGTAACCAAATTAATTTCCATATAAAGTATCATAATATTAGTTTGAAATTTAGATGTTTTAAAATGTATTGTTTTTTTTGTTTTTTTTTCGTTTCTACATTTTCCCTCCTTTATCAAACCTTAGATCTGCCTGCCCTGTTTCACCCTGAAGGAACTATCTGCCCCTTAGTTACCTCAGACAGAGAGTAGTTAGCAGTATTGGCCTAGCCTCTGTCACAGCCTCACCTTGGAACTACGTGAGCAAAGCCTGGTCGGCCGAGGCTACTAGTGGCCTGATGACTGGGTCCACTGAGCTGCTATGCTAATGTGAGTCAGGGAGGTAAAGGTGACAGAGTGAGGTGACGGACTCCTCTCTTCCCCCTGTAGTCGCAGGGTGTTCATCTTGGGTCCGTCTCACCATGTTCCTCTGTCCCGCTGCGCCCTGTCCTCTGCTGAGGTTTATAAAACACCTCAGGATTGACCAGAAGGGTAGGTATACATACATACATACATACATACATACATACATACATACATACATAGTCATACATACATACATACATACATACATACATACATACATACATACATACATACATACATACATACATACATACATACATACATACATACATACATACATTCATTCATTCTGTGCCCTGTCCTCTGCTGAGGTTTAATCTCCGGATTGACCAGAAGGGTAATTTTCTAATTTTCCTAAGAACCTTGTTTTGATATTTCTGTGTATTTTGCTTTAAACTGTGAAGCGTTGACACGTGTGGGGCGGAAAAACGTAAATGTCCTCAGTCGACCAACCATCTCCAAACAAGCTGCAGTGTGTCTAGTAGGGGTGGAACGGTTCATCAAACATACGGTCTGGGTATGTACTGCGGTTTTGGGTTAACGGTCCGGGTATGTATTGCGGTTTTGGGTTCACGGTCCGGGTATGTATTGCGGTTTTGGGATCCCGATCCGGGTATTTATTGCGGTTTTGGGTTCACGGTCCGGGTATGTATTGCGGTTTTGGGATCGCGGTTTTGGTTTGCGGTCCGGGTATGTATTGCGGTTTTGGGATCGCGGTTTTGGTTTGCGGTCCGGGTATGTATTGCGGTTTTGGGATTGCGGTCCGGGTATGTATTGCGGTTTTGGGATCGCGGTTTTGGTTTGCGGTCCGGGTATGTATTGCGGTTTTGGGATCGCGGTCCGGGTATGTATTGCGGTTTTGGGATTGCGGTTTTGGTTTGCGGTCCGGGTATGTATTGCAGTTTTGGGATCACGGTCCGGGTATGTATTGCGGTTTTGGGATCGCGGTCCGGGTATGTATTGCGGTTTTGGGATCACGGTCCGGGTATGTATTGCGGTTTTGGGATCGCGGTCCGGGTATGTAATGCGGTTTGGGATCGCGTTCCGGGTATGTATTGCGGTTTTGGGATCGCAGTTTTGGTTTGCGGTCCGGGTATGTAATGCGGTTTTGGGATCGCGGTCCGGGTATGTATTGCGGTTTTGGGATCGCGGTCCGGGTATGTATTGCTGTTTTGGTTTGCGGTCCGGGTATGTAATGCGGTTTTGGGATCACGGTCCGGGTATGTATTGCAGTTTGGGATCGCGGTCCGGGTATGTATTGCTGTTTTGGGATCGCGGTTTGGGATCGCGGTCCGGGTATGTAATGCGGTTTTGGGATCGCGGTCCGGGTATGTATTGCGGTTTTGGGATCGCGGTCCGGGTATGTATTGCTGTTTTGGTTTGCGGTCCGGGTATGTAATGCGGTTTTGGGATCACGGTCCGGGTATGTATTGCAGTTTGGGATCGCGGTCCGGGTATGTATTGCTGTTTTGGGATCGCGGTTTGGGATCGCGGTCCGGGTATGTAATGCGGTTTTGGGATCGCGGTCCGGGTATGTATTGCGGTTTTGGGATCGCGGTCCGGGTATGTATTGCTGTTTTGGGATCGCGGTCCGGGTATGTATTGCTGTTTTGGTTTGCGGTCCGGGTATGTAATGCGGTTTTGGGATCACGGTCCGGGTATGTAATGCGGTTTTGGGATCGCGGTCCGGGTATGTATTGCGGTTTGGGATCCCGGTCCGGGTATGTATTGCGGTTTGGGTTCACGGTCCGGGTATGTATTGCGATTTTGTGTTAACGGTCCGGGTATGTATTGCGGTTTTGTGATCGCGGTCCGGGTATGTATTGCGATTTTGGGATCGCGGTTCAGTTTCGGTACAGCGGGAAAATGAAATGCCAAATTTTAGTTTAAGAAAATACAAAGTGTTTAGTATTCCTGATTGTGAACACGATTACTCATCAACAACACTGAAATAAAGTGCAATATGCATGCATTTAGGTTGGAATGTTCTTCTGACAAAGACAAAAAGCTGTACACTTGTGACTCTCATAAAGGGGGCGTGTCTGTACCATGCTACTTCTCATATCCCACTCTCCGGGGTAATGTACCTCTCTGTAGTCCTGGAGGTCCATCCATCTGTAGTCAGCCCAACACAGGGTGTGTCTCCACTCCAGGGTAATGTAAAGTACCTCAGTAACCCTGGAGGTCCATCCATCTGTAGTCAGCCCAACACAGGGAATGTTTATGCGCCTGCTTCTGCCTACCACCGCTCAGTCAGATACTTAGATGCTTGTATGCTTGTATGCTCAGTCAGATTATATGCAACGCAGGACACGCTAGATAATGTCTAGTAATATCATCAACCATGTGTAGTTAACTAGTGGTTATGATTGATTGATTGTTTTTATAAGATAAGTTTAATGCTAGCTAGCAACTTACCTTGGCTTACTGCATTCGCGTAACAGGCAGGCTCCTCGTGAGGCAGGTGGTTAGAGCGTTGGACTAGTTAACCGAAAGGTTGCAAGATTGGATCCCCCGAGCTGACAAGGTTAAAAATCTGTCGTTCTGCCCCTGAACAGGCAGTTAACCCACTGTTCCAAGGCCGTCATTGAAAATAAGAATGTGTTCTTAACTGACTTGCCGAGTTAAATAAAGATTAAATAAAGGTGTAAAAAAAAAAAAAAAAAAGGCAACATCGGTGTCCAAAAATACCGATTTCCGATTGTTATGAAAAGTTGAAATCGGCCCTAATTAATCGGCCATTCCGATTAATCGGTCGACCTTTAGTTCAAACATTTGGGGTCACTTAGAAATGTCCTTGTTTTTTAAAGAAAAGCTCATTTTTTTAAAATAACATCAAATTGATCAGGCCAGCATCCCGGAGTCGTCTCTTCACTGTTGACGTTGAGACTGGTGTTTTGCGTGTACTATTTAATGACGCTGCCAGTTGAGGACTTGTGAGGCATCTGTTTCTCAAACTAGACACTCTAATGTACTTGTCCTCTTGCTCAGTTGTGCACCGGGGCCTCCCACTCTTTCTATTCTGGTTAGAGCCAGTTTGCTCTGTTCTGTGAAGGGAGTAGTACACAGCGTTGTACGAGATCTTCAGTTTCTTGGCAATTTTTCACATGGAATCGCCTTTATTTCTCAGAACAAGAATAGACTGACAAGTTTCTGGCCATTTTGAGCCTGTAATCGAACCCACAAATGCTGATGCTCCAGATACTCAACTAGTCTAAAGAAGGGCAGTTTTATTGCTTCTTTAATCAGAACAACAGTTTTCAGCTGTGCTAACATAATTGCAAAAAGGGTTTTCTAATGATCAATTAGCTAATCCAAGTATATCATTCGAAAAGGCTAACACAATGTGCCATTGGAACACAGGAGTGATGGTTGCTGATAATGGGCCTCTGTACACCTATGTAGATATTCCATAAAACAATCTGCCGTTTCCAGCTACAATAGTCATTTACAACATTAACAATGTCTACACTGTATTTCTGATCAATTTGATGTTATTTTAATGGACAAAAAAAATTGCTTTTCCTTTAAAAAAAAAACAAGGACATTTCTAAGTGACCCCAAACTTTTGAACGGTAGGGTAGTCGTGGCCCACAGGCCTAGTGTTCTTCTTATGTATTCATTTGTGTTCACAGTGCGGACCGAACCCGGGTCCCTGTTACAGAACGCTTCAGTACAAATGAATGTACCGTTACACCCCTAGTGTCTAAACTAATGACTCGTTGTAATATGCTAATTCTAACCTCACTTGGCCTGTAATAATGAATGTGTATATTGAATCCTCACTTCCCTCTGTAGTCTATGCTGACCTCTGGAAGACTGGGATGTTTGAGAGAATGAGTCTCCAGACAGACGAGGATGAGCACAGCATTGAAATGCATCTGCCTTACACTGCTAAAGCCATGGAGAGGTAAGACAGAGTAACACACTGCAGATAAAAGGACCTGTCAAATGTCGTCTGCTTCAATAATCACTAGCCATCCATCAGTAGAGTACAGTAACAGACCTGGTGGAGGTGGGAGCCAGCAGGGATCACCATCCATCAGTAGAGTACAGTAACAGACCTGGTGGAGGTGGGAGCCAGCAGGGATCACCATCCATCAGTAGAGTACAGTAACAGACCTGGTGGAGGTGGGAGCCAGCAGGGATCACCATCCATCAGTAGAGTACAGTAACAGACCTGGCCTGTCTGCCTGGTGGAGGTGGGAGCCAGCAGGGATCACCATCCATCAGTAGAGTACAGTAACAGACCTGGTGGAGGTGGGAGCCAGCAGGGATCACCATCCATCAGTAGAGTACAGTAACAGACCTGGTGGAGGTGGGAGCCAGCAGGGATCACCATCCATCAGTAGAGTACAGTAACAGACCTGGTGGAGGTGGGAGCCAGCAGGGATCACCATCCATCAGTAGAGTACAGTAACAGACCTGGTGGAGGTGGGAGCCAGCAGGGATCACCATCCATCAGTAGAGTACAGTAACAGACCTGGTGGAGGTGGGAGCCAGCAGGGATCACCATCCATCAGTAGAGTACAGTAACAGACCTGGTGGAGGTGGGAGCCAGCAGGGATCACCATCCATCAGTAGAGTACAGTAACAGACCTGGTGGAGGTGGGAGCCAGCAGGGATCACCATCCATCAGTAGAGTACAGTAACAGACCTGGTGGAGGTGGGAGCCAGCAGGGATCACCATCCATCAGTAGAGTACAGTAACAGACCTGGTGGAGGTGGGAGCCAGCAGGGATCACCATCCATCAGTAGAGTACAGTAACAGACCTGGCCTGTCTGCCTGGTGGAGGTGGGAGCCAGCAGGGATCACCATCCATCAGTAGAGTACAGTAACAGACCTGGTGGAGGTGGGAGCCAGCAGGGATCACCATCCATCAGTAGAGTACAGTAACAGACCTGGTGGAGGTGGGAGCCAGCAGGGATCACCATCCATCAGTAGAGTACAGTAACAGACCTGGTGGAGGTGGGAGCCAGCAGGGATCACCATCCATCAGTAGAGTACAGTAACAGACCTGGTGGAGGTGGGAGCCAGCAGGGATTCATGCCTGGTTTGCGTTGACATTTTGTTAGGCGCTCTCTCTCCCCAGTTGCAGGACGGTTTAAGTCATTACTATGCCGTATGATTGGTTGTTTACTAATGAAGTAAGGCCTGCATGCTCAATTAATAGACCCACTATATGAACACACACACCTTTTGTCAGGTTGGCTTAATAGACACGCCTTTTATCAGGTTGGCTTAATTGACACGCCTTTTATCAGGTTGGCTTAATTGACACGCCTTTTATCAGGTTGGTTTAATAGATACGCCTTTTATCAGGTTGGTTTGATAGACACGCCTTTTATCAGGTTGGCTTAATAGACACGCCTTTTATCAGGTTGGCTTAATAGACACGCCTTTTATCAGGTTGGCTTAATAGACACGCCTTTTATCAGGTTGGTTTAATAGACACGCCTTTTATCAGGTTGGCTTAATAGACACGCCTTTTATCAGGTTGGCTTAATAGACACGCCTTTTATCAGGTTGGCTTAATAGACACGCCTTTTATCAGGTTGGCTTAATAGACACGCCTTTTATCAGGTTGGTTTAATAGACACGCCTTTTATCAGGTTGGCTTAATAGACACGCCTTTTATCAGGTTGGCTTAATAGACACGCCTTTTATCAGGTTGGCTTAATAGACACGCCTTTTATCAGGTTGGCTTAATAGACACGCCTTTTATCAGGTTGGCTTAATAGACACGCCTTTTTATCAGGTTGGCTTAATTGACACGCATACACAATATGGCCAAAAGTATGTGGACACACCTTCAAATTAGTGGATTCTGCTATTTCAGCCACAACCGTTGCTGACAGGTGTATAAAATTGGGCACGCAACCATGCAATCTCCATAGACAAACATTGCTAGTAGAATGGCCTTACTGAAGAGCTCAGTGACTTTCAACTTGGCACCGTCATGGGATGCCACCTTCCCAACAAGTTATTTCGTCAAATTTCTGCCCTGGTCAGCTGTAAGTGCTGTTATTGTGAAGTGGAAACTTCAAGGAGCAACAACGGCTCAGCCGTGAAGTGGTAGGCCACACAAGCTCACAGAACCGGACCGCTGAAGAACGTAGCGCATAGAAATCATCTGTCCTTGGTTGTAACACTCACTACCGAGTTCCAAACTGCCTCTGGAAGCAACGTCAGCACAATAACTGTTTGTTGGGAGTTTCATGAAATGGGTTTCCATGGCCAAGCAGCAGCACACAAGCCTAAGATCACCATGCTCAATGCCAATCGTCGGCTGGAGTGGTGTAAAGCTCGCCGCCATTGGACTCTGGAGCAGTGGAAACGCATTCTGTGGCGCTATGAATCACGCTTCACCATCTGGCAGTCCAACGGATAAATCTGGGTTTGGCGGATGCCAGGAGAACGCTATCTGACCCAATGCATAGTGCCAACTGTAAAGTTTGGTGGAGGATGAATAATGGTCTGTTTTTCATGGTTTGGACTAGGTCCCTTAGTTCCAGTGAAGGGTAATCTTAACACTACAGCATAAAATTACATTATAGATGATTCTGTGCTTCTAACTTTGTGGCAGCATTTTGGGGAAGGCCATTTCCTGTTTCAGCATGACAATGCCCCCGTGCACAAAGCGAGGTCCATGCAGAAATGGTTTGTCGGGATCGGTGTGGAAGAACTTGACTGGCCTGCACAGAGCTCTGACCTCAACCCCATCGACACCTTTGGGATGAATTGGAACCTCCGACTGTGAGCCAGGACTAATCGCCAGAGCTCACTAATGCTCTTGGCCAACTCCATATTAATATCTCTCTCATCGTCACTCAATGCCTAGGTTTACCTCCAATGTACTCTCTTCCTACCATACCTTTGTCTGTACATTATGCCTTGAATCTATTCTATCGTGCCCAGAAACCTGCTCCTTTTACTCTCTGCTCTGAACGTACTAGACGACCAGTTCTTTTAGCCTTTAGCCGTACCCTTATCCTACTCCTCCTCTGGTGATGTAGAGGTTAACCCAGGACCTGTAGTGCCTACCTCCACTCCTATTCCCCAGGCGCTCTCATTTGTTGACTTTTGTAACCGTAAAAGCCTTGGTTTCATGCATGTTAACATTAGAAGCCTCCTCCCTCAGTTTGTTTTATTCACTGCTTTAGCACACTCTGCCAACCCGGATATCCTAGCCGTGACTGAATCCTGGCTCAGGAAGACCACCAAAAACCCTGAAATTTCCATCCCTAACTTTAACACTTTCTGACAAGGTAGAACTGCCAAAGGGGGCGGAGTTGCAATCTCCTGCAGAGAGAGCCTGCAGAGTTCTGTCTTACTATCCAGGTCTGTGCCCAAACAATTTGAGCTCCTACTTTTAAAAATCCCCCTTTCCAGAAACAAGTCTCTCACCGTTGCCACTTGCTATAGACCACCCTCAGCCCCCAGCTGTGCCCTGGACACTATATGTGAATTGATTGCCCCCTATCTGTCTTCAGAGCTCGTGCTGTTAGGTGACATAAACTGGGACATGCTTAACACCCCAGCCATCTTACAATCTAAGCTTGATTCCCTCGATCTCACACAAATTATCAATGAACCTACCAGGTACAACCCCAAATCCGTAAACACGGGCACCCTCATAGATATCATCCTAACCAACCTGCCCTCCAAATATACCTCTGCTGTTTTCAACCAGGATCTCAGCGATCACTGCCTCTTTACCTGCATCCGCTACGGGTCTGCGGTCAAATGACCTCCACTCATCACTGTCAAACGTTCCCTTGAAAACTTCAGCGAGCAGGCCTTTCTCATCGACCTGGCCCGGGTATCCTGGAAGGATATTGACCTCATCCCATCAGTAGAGGATGCCTGGTTATTCTTTAAAAGTGCCTTCCTCACCATCTTAAATAAGCATGCCCCTTTCAAAAAATGTAGAACCAGGAACAGATATAGTCCTTGGTTCACTACAGACCTGACTGCCCTTGACCAGCACAAAAACATCCTGTGGCATTCTGCATTAGCATCGAATAGCCCCCGCGATTTGCAACTTTTCAGGGAAGTTAGGAACCAATATACACAGGCAGTTAGGAAAGCTAAGGCTAGCTTTATCAAACAGAAATTTGCATCCTGTAGTACAAACTCAAAAAAGTTTTGGGGCACTGTAAAGTCCATGGAGAATAAGAGCACCTCCTCCCAGCTGCCCACTGCACTGAGGCTAGGAAACACTGTCACCACCGATTAAATCCACTATAATTGAGAATTTCAATAAACATTTCTCTACGGCTGGCCATGCTTTCCACCTGGCCACCCCTACCCCGGCCAACAGCCCTGCACCCTCCACAGCAACCCGCCCAAACCTCCCCAAAGCCTCCACCATTTCTCCTTCACCCAAATCCAGATAGCTGATGTTCTGAAAGAGCTGCAAAATTTGGGCCCGTACAAATCAGCCGGGCTAGACAATCTGGACCCTCTCTTTCTAAAATGATCTGCCGAAATTGTTGCAACCCCTATTACTAGCCTGTTCAACCTCTCTTTCGTAACGTCTGAGATCCCCATAGATTAGAAAGCTGCCGCGGTCATCCCCCTCTTCAAAGGGGGAGACACTCTAGACCCAAACTGATGGGTTTAATTAACACACACACACACCATTTTATTTGGTGGGTTTAATTAACACACACACACACCATTTTATTAGGTGGTTTTAATACAGATACCTTTGGTTGGTTTATTATACGTGTTCAGTCCCTGTAACAGCTTCTACCATCTCGGTCAGGTAACTGCCCCCTTGCGCACCACACCCATACAGACTTGTAATGTGCTGTCTCCCTTTCCTACTGCAGTCATAAAGATGAGCTCAGCATTGTCCCGGTGCTGGTGGGAGCCCTCAGTGAGTCTAAAGAACAGGACTATGGGAAACTGCTCAGCAGGTATCTGGCTGATCCCTCCAACTTGTTCATCATCTCCTCTGACTTCTGCCACTGGGGTACGTACTGAACAGGACTGGTAGGTATCAATATATTAAACCTTGTTCACACTACTGAGTTGAGCTAGTCTGGTTATACATCCATCCACCGTAGTTGCTGGAAGCGTTGCTGGAAAGACCATGTGAATAGAAGTTTGTTTCAGGAGTGAGAAGTGAGAAGAAAAGCCAGCACAGTTTGTTTCAGGACAAGTGAGAAGAAAAGCCAGCACAGTTTGTTTCAGGACAATTGTGTGAAAGTGGTTCTAAATATAGAAACAATGGTTCTGTCTCCTTGAAAAAACACCCTCTCCTCCACGGTTGGTCCTGACTTAATGTCTTTACCTCCTTCCCACAGGTCAACGGTTCCGCTACACGTACTATGACGAGGCTCAAGGAGAGATCCACAGATCCATTGAACACCTTGATAAAATGGTTAACACATTTTGATATTCAGTTCTTACTAAGTTGTAACATGAAACCCCTCATCTCCTTCCATGTATATAATTGAGACATCACCACCTCTCTCTCTCCAGGGTTAGGGTTATATAGTTAACTGTTAGGTGTATCAGACTGGGTTCTAAACCCCTCTCTCTTGTCTCTCCAGGGTTAGGGTTATATAGTTAACTGTTAGGGGTATCAGACTGGGTTCTAAACCCCTCTCTCTTGTCTCTCCAGGGTTAGGGTTATATAGTTAACTGTTAGGGGTATCAGACTGGGTTCTAAACCCCTCTCTCTCGTCTCTCCAGGGTTAGGGTTATATAGTTAACTGTTAGGGGTATCAGACTGGGTTCTAAACCCCTCTCTCTTGTCTCTCCAGGGTTAGGGTTATATAGTTAACTGTTAGGGGTATCAGACTGGGTTCTAAACCCCTCTCTCTCGTCTCTCCAGGGTTAGGGTTATATAGTTAACTGTTAGGTGTATCAGACTGGGTTCTAAACCCCTCTCTCTCGTCTCTCCAGGGTTAGGGTTATATAGTTAACTGTTAGGGTTATCAGACTGGGTTCTAAACCCCTCTCTCTTGTCTCTCCAGGGTATGGGCATTATAGAAACACTGGACCCCATGTCCTTCACCAACTACTTGAAGAAATACCACAACACCATCTGTGGACGTCATCCTATTGGAGTGCTGCTTAATGTGAGTCGTAACGGGTACAACAACGAGCATACGGGTACAACAACGAGCATACGGGTCATACGGGTACAACAACAAGCATACGGGTACAAAAACGAGCATAGGCGGCATACGGGTACAACAACGAGCATAGGCGGCATACGGGTACAACAACGAGCATACGGGTACAACAACGAGCATAGGCGGCATACGGGTACAACAACGAGCATACGGGTACAACAGCGAGCATACGGGTACAACAACGAGCATACGGGTACAACAGCGAGCATACGGGTACAACAGCGAGCATAGGCGGCATACGGGTACAACAGCGAGCATACGGGTACAACAGCGAGCATACGGGTACAACAGCGAGCATACGGGTCATACGGGTACAACAATGAGCATAGGCGGCATACGGGTACAACAGCGAGCATACGGGTACAACAGCGAGCATATGGGTACAACAGCGAGCATACGGGTCATACGGGTACAACAATGAGCATACGGGTACAACAACGAGCATATCAGTATAGCATCAGTCATACGATAATCTGACATCTATAGTACACCTTCTGTTAGTTAAACAGGTCTTCTTGCACAAAGGTCTGTGTCGGGATGTCTATCGAACTGCTCCCGTGTCATGTGATGTCTGTCTGAACTGCTCCCGTGTCATGTGATGTCTGTCTGAACTGCTCCCGTGTCATGTGATGTCTGACTGCTCCCGTGTCATGTGATGTCTGTCGACCTGCTCCCGTGTCATGTGACGTCTGTCTGTCGAGCTGCTGCCATGTGATGTCTGTCTGTCTGACTGCTCCCGTGTCATGTGATGTCTGTCTGACTGCTCCCGTGTCATGTGCTGTCTGACTGCTCCCGTGTCATGTGATGTCTGTCGACCTGCTCCCGTGTCATGTGACGTCTGTCTGTCGAACTGCTCCCGTGTCATGTGACGTCTGTCTGTCGAACTGCTCCCGTGTCATGTGACGTCTGACTGCTCCCGTGTCATGTGCTGTCTGACTGCTCCCGTGTCATGTGATGTCTGTCGACCTGCTCCCGTGTCATGTGACGTCTGTCTGTCGAACTGCTCCCGTGTCATGTGACGTCTGTCTGTCGAACTGCTCCCGTGTCATGTGACGTCTGTCTGTCGAACTGCTCCCGTGTCATGTGACGTCTGTCTGTCTGACTGCTCCCGTGTCATGTGATGTCTGTCGAACTGCTCCCGTGTCATGTGATGTCTGTCTGTCGAACTGCTCCCGTGTCATGTGATGTCTGTCTGTCGAACTGCTCCCGTGTCATGTGATGTCTGTCTGTCGAACTGCTCCCGTGTCATGTGATGTCTGACTGACTGCTCCCGTGTCATGTGATGTCTGTCTGACTGACTGCTCCCGTGTCATGTGATGTCTGACTGACTGACTGCTCCCGTGTCATGTCTGACTGACTGACTGCTCCCGTGTCATGTCTGACTGACTGACTGCTCCCGTGTCATGTCATGTCTGTCTGTCGGACTGCTGCCATGTGATGTCTGTCTGTCTGACTGCTCCCGTGTCATGTGATGTCTGTCTGACTGCTCCCGTGTCATGTGATGTCTGTCTGACTGACTGCTCCCGTGCCATGTGATGTCTGTCTGATTGACTGCTCCCGTGCCATGTGATGTCTGTCTGACTGACTGCTCCCGTGCCATGTGATGTCTGTCTGACTGACTGCTCCCGTGCCATGTGATGTCTGTCTGACTGACTGCTCCCGTGCCATGTGATGTCTGTCTGACTGACTGCTCCCGTGCCATGTGATGTCTGTCTGACTGACTGCTCCCGTGCCATGTGATGTCTGTCTGACTGACTGCTCCCGTGCCATGTGATGTCTGTCTGACTGACTGCTCCCGTGCCATGTGATGTCTGTCTGACTGACTGCTCCCGTGCCATGTGATGTCTGTCTGACTGACTGCTCCCGTGCCATGTGATGTCTGTCTGACTGACTGCTCCCGTGCCATGTGATGTGATGTCTGACTGACTGCTCCCGTGCCATGTGATGTCTGTCTGACTGACTGCTCCCGTGCCATGTGATGTCTGTCTGACTGACTGCTCCCGTGTCATGTGATGTCTGTCTGAATTGCTCCCGTGTCATGTGATGTCTGTCTGTCGGACTTCTCCCGTGTCACGTGATGTCTGTCTGTCTGACTGCTACCGTGTCACGTGATGTCTGTCTGTCTGACTGCTACCGTGTCACGTGATGTCTGTCTGACTGACTGCTCCCGTGTCATGTGATGTCTGTCTGAACTGCTCCCGTGTCATGTGATGTCTGTCTTCTTACTTGATTGGTTGTGTTTTCCAGGCTGTGTCTGAGCTGAGGAAGAGTGGAACAGAGATGAACTTCTCCTTCCTGAACTATGCCCAGTCGTCCCAGTGCAGGAACTGGCAGGACAGCTCTGTTAGCTACGCAGCCGGGGCCCTCATTGTACATTGATGTGGTCCCAAATGGCACCCTATTCCCTATATAGTGCACTACTTTTGACCAGGGCTCATGGTAGCCTTGTCCGAGCCGGAATGGCCCGTAGGTCAGGAGCGTATCTCCTGTTTCTGTAGCGCGAGGCAGCTTGATATACAAGTACAACCCCTGGACAGGACGCTAGACTATCGCAGGGTCCGTAGGACTCTGGTCAAAAGTAGTGCACTATATAGGGAATAGGGTGCCACTGCAGCTCTGACCCACCTGAACTGCTATCGCCATAACGACGACCTGGACTAGCCAATGAGAAGAGATATTATATCCACAGCACCCCTTCCTGCCTCCCCCAGTTGTGAGTCTGAGAGTTTCTCTTTCAGTCTTAAAACTGTTGCTTGAAGTGCGGTTGCAGTTTTTGAGATTTGTGGGGAGGGAAGGAGTGTTATTTTGGTGTGGAGCAGGGATGGTTGGGTGGGTAAGGGGAGGGGAGGGTCTTGTAAGGCGGTGTATTTGGGGCTCTTGTAGGGGGTAAAGGAGGGTGTATTTGGGGGTCTTGTAGAGGGTTAAGGGGAGGTGTATTTGGGGGTCTTGTAGGGGGTAAAGGAGGGTGTATTTGGGGGTCTTGTAGGGGGTTAAGGAGGGTGTATTTGGGGGTAAAGGAGGGTGTATTTGGGGGTCTTGTAGGGGGTTAAGGAGGGTGTATTTGGGGGTTAAGGAGGGTGTATTTGGGGGTAAAGGAGGGGGTAAAGGAGGGTGTATTTGGGGGTCTTGTAGGGGGTTAAGGGGAGGTGTATTTGGGGGTTAAGGGGAGGTGTATTTGGGGGTTAAGGGGGGTGTATTTGGGGGTCTTGTAGGGGGTTAAGGAGGGTGTATTTGGGGGTTAAGGGGGGTGTATTTGGGGGTCTTGTAGGGGGTTAAGGGGGGTGTATTTGGGGGTTAAGGGGGGTGTATTTGGGGGTCTTGTAGGGGGTTAGGGGGGTGTATTTGGGGGTCTTGTAGGGGGTTAGGGGGGTGTATTTGGGGGTCTTGTAGGGGGTTAAGGGGGGTGTATTTGGGGGTCTTGTAGGGGGTTAAGGGGGGTGTATTTGGGGGTCTTGTAGGGGGTTAAGGGGGGTGTATTTGGGGGTCTTGTAGGGGGTTAAGGGAGGTGTATTTGGGGGTTAAGGGGGGTGTATTTGGGGGTTAAGGGGGGTGTATTTGGGGGTCTTGTAGGGGGTTAAGGGGAGGTGTATTTGGGGGTTAAGGGGGGTCTTGTAGGGGGTTAAGGGGGGTATATTTGGGGGTCTTGTAGGGGGTTAAGGGGGGTGTATTTGGGGGTCTTGTAGGGGGTTAAGGGGGGTGTATTTGGGGGTTAAGGGGGGTGTATTTGGGGGTCTTGTAGGGGGTTAAGGGGGGTGTATTTGGGGGTTAAGGGGGGGTGTATTTGGGGGTCTTGTAGGGGGTTAAGGGGGGTGTATTTGGGGGTTAAGGGGGGTGTATTTGGGGGTTAAGGGGGGTGTATTTGGGGGTCTTGTAGGGGACTCGACTAGTTCCATATGACCCTGTTTTCCTGAATGAGAAAAGTAAAATGAATATTACAATTTAAAAAAATTATAATCATTAATGAATCTTTACATTTTCACTCTTTTCAAACCTCTGCTCGTGTAATCTGATTTATACACCTCTACTCATGTAATCTGATTTATACACCTGTACTCATGTAATCTGATTTAGAGACCTGTGCTCATGTAATCTGATTTAGAGACCTGTGCTCATGTAATCTGATTTATACACCTGTACTCATGTAATCTGATTTATACACCTGTAGTCATGTAATCTGATTTAGAGACCTGTACTCATGTAATCTGATTTAGAGACCTGTACTCATGTAATCTGATTTAGAGACCTGTGCTCATGTAATCTGACTGCAAATGGAAATGGGAAAGTGATTCCTGATGATGAGAAAAAAATAAATTTTGACTGACTGCTTAACAAGCTATTATAATGTCTCTGCAGTAATACCCTGGCTGAGTCACAAATGGCACCCTATTCCCTATGTAGTGCACTACTATTGACCCACCTCCTTAGGGTGCAATTTGGGACATACTGAGAATAGCATCCTAGGTAGCTACTACCCTACCACCGTTGTTTAACATACTAAGTTCTACCATTGTAGTTGCTAACAAAGGGCTGCACACAATATGTATGTCCCAAATCGCACCCTATAGCCTATCTAGTGCACTTCCCTATTGGCGTCGCTCGGCCATCCGGATCTCGTAAGCTTACGTTCTGCTATATACGGACTTCTGAAGGATTGAAGTGAAGTGAAACGAGAGCAGCAATCAGGATGGAGGATCAGGTTACTGCCCTATAGGGTCCTGGTCTGAAGTAGTGCCCTATATGGTCCTGGTCTGAAGTAGTGCCCTATAAAGGGATTAGTGTGCCATGTGGGATATAGACAACCAGTTCACTAACTTAACCCTCTGCTGTAAAATACCAACAAAAAAAATGTTTTATTTTTTATTAGACATATAGTATGTTTGCTTTTTAATTTGAGACTGTTTACCTCCTGACATATAGCTCTACTCATGTAGGTCTGCTCTCACCTAGTGCCCAGAAATATATCTCCTAATATGCCCTACAGTCCACTGTAGAGTACATGACCTGTTCTTATCGCTTGTCTGAGATGGTATCGCCTGTTGTCCCCCTCTACCTTTTTCTGAGATGGTTTCGCCTGGTGTCCCCCTCTACCTTTATCTGAGATGGTATCGCCTGTTGTCCCCCCTCTACCTTTATCTGAGATGGTAGCGCCTGTTGTCCCCCTCTACCTTTATCTGAGATGTTATCGCCTGTTGTCCCCCTCTACCTTTATCTGAGATGGTTTCGCCTGTTGTCCCCCTCTACCTTTATCTGAGATGGTATCGCCTGTTGTCCCCCCTCTACCTTTATCTGAGATGGTATCGCCTGTTGTCCCCCTCTACCTTTATCTGAGATGGTATCGCCTGTTGTCCCCCTCTACCTTTATCTGAGATGGTATCGCCTGTTGTCCCCCTCTACCTTTATCTGAGATGGTATCGCCTGTTGTCCCCCTCTACCTTTATCTGAGATGGTATCGCCTGTTGTCCCCTTACTTCAGCAGGGGAGAAATGTATTCAATCGGTCAGTATCAATTCTCTTCCCACCCCTTCCCCTTGGCTAACACCTTGCAGATCTACCAACATTGAATGTATAGGGCCAAATGGAAATGCTAGCAAGTGAATTGGAACTGGCCCTTAACTTACTGACCCTGTTCAGGAGGATCCTTAACTTACTGTCCCTGTTCAGGAGGATCCTTAATTTACTGTCCCTGTTCAGGAGGATCCTCAACTTACTGTCCCTGTTCAGGAGGATCCTTAACTTACTGTCCCTGTTCAGGAGGATCCTTAACTTACTGTCCCTGTTCAGGAGGATCCTTAACTTACTGTCCCTGTTCAGGAGGATCCTTAACTTACTGTCCCTGTTCAGGAGGATCCTTAACTTACTGTCCCTGTTCAGGAAGATCCTTAACTTACTGTCCCTGTTCAGGAGGATCCTTAACTTACTGTCCCTGTTCAGGAGGATCCTTAACTTACTGTCCCTGTTCAGGAGGATCCTTAACTTACTGACCCTGTTCAGGAGGATCCTTAACTTACTGACCCTGTTCAGGAGGATCCTTAACTTACTGTCCCTGTTCAGGAGGATCCTTAACTTACTGTCCCTGTTCAGGAGGATCCTTAACTTACTGTCCCTGTTCAGGAGGATCCTTAATTTACTGTCCCTGTTCAGGAGGATCCTTAACTTACTGTCCCTGTTCAGGAGGATCCTTAATTTACTGTCCCTGTTCAGGAGGATCCTTAACTTACTGTCCCTGTTCAGGAGGATCCTTAATTTACTGTCCCTGTTCAGGAGGATCCTTAACTTACTGTCCCTGTTCAGGAGGATCCTTAATTTACTGTCCCTGTTCAGGAGGATCCTTAATTTACTGTCCCTGTTCAGGAGGATCCTTAACTTACTGTCCCTGTTCAGGAGGATCCTTAACTTACTGTCCCTGTTCAGGAGGATCCTCAATTTACTGTCCCTGTTCAGGAGGATCCTCAATTTACTGTCCCTGTTCAGGAGGATCCTCAACTTACTGTCCCTGTTCAGGAGGATCCTTAACTTACTGTCCCTGTTCAGGAGGATCCTTAACTTACTGTCCCTGTTCAGGAGGATCCTCAATTTACTGTCCCTATTCAGGAGGATCCTTAACTTACTGTCCCTGTTCAGGAGGATCCTCAATTTACTGTCCCTGTTCAGGAGGATCCTTAACTTACTATCCCTGTTCAGGAGGATCCTTAACTTACTGTCCCTGTTCAGGAGGATCCTCAATTTACTGTCCCTATTCAGGAGGATCCGTAATTTACTGTCCCTATTCAGGAGGATCCGTAATTTACTGTCCCTATTCAGGAGGATCCGTAATTTACTGTCCCTGTTCAGGAGGATCCTCAACTTACTGTCCCTGTTCAGGAGGATCCTCAACTTACTGTCCCTGTTCAGGAGGATCCTTAACTTACCGTCCCTGTTCAGGAGGATCCTCAACTTACCGTCCCTGTTCAGGAGGATCCTTAACTTACTGTCCCTGTTCAGGAGGATCCTCAACTTACTGTCCCTGTTCAGGAGGATCCTTAATTTACTGTCCCTGTCCAGGAGGATCCTTAACTTACTGTCCCTGTTCAGGAGGATCCTCAACCTAGTATCCCTGTTCAGGAGGATCCTTAACCTACTGTCCCTGTTCAGGAGGATCCTCAATTTACTGTCCCTGTTCAGGAGGATCCTTAATTTACTGTCCCTGTCCAGGAGGATCCTTAATTTACTGTCCCTGTTCAGGAGGATCCTCAATTTACTGTCCCTGTTCAAGAGGATCCTTAACTTACTGTCCCTGTTCAGGAGGATCCTTAACTTACTGTCCCTGTTCAGGAGGATCCTCAACTTACTGTCCCTATTCAGGAGGATCCTTAACTTACTGTCCCTGTTCAGGAGTATCCTTAATTTACTGTCCCTGTTCAGGAGTATTCATCTTTTTTTCCCCTTATGTATAATTGTTATTGTTTTTTCTTTTTGTATTCTGTTGCGTAGAGAGAATGAAAGTTACTCCACAGATTCACATTAAACCTCCATTAACAAATATATTGAAGTATATCTCCCCAGAAGGAGTTTTTTAATCTCAGGTTAAACTGATTTAAAGCATCTCTAAGACAATATGTATGTAGGATTCATGTTACAACAAAAACAGTAAAAATTGATTGAAAATCTAAAGTTTTGTCTTTTTCTTGTTCATTGTCAACTTTATAAAATGTTTTCTCTCAAAATTAGAGTAATTCAACAGTACTACGGCCAGGAGTCAATCCCATCGCACTGTCAGCTATTCGCCTTTTAAAGGCCATGTTTCAGCGGCGGGCAGAGACCGCATTCACGGTTAACATTGCATATGTCAGCCGTGGTATATCAGACTATATACTACTGTATGACAAAACATGTATTTTGACTGCTTTAATTACGTTGCTAACGAGTTTATAATAGCAATAAGGCACCTCAGGGGATTGTGGTATATGGCCAATATACCACGGCTAAGGGCTGTGTCCAGGCACTCGGCGTTGCGCATAAGAACAAGATGTGATATATTGGCCATATACCACAACCCCCCCGTGCCTTATCGCTTAATTGTAAATACTAGATGAGCTTCTATATGTTGCCAGCTGAGGGAGTCTGGGGATGGAAGTTGGTCAATGGACTGACACAAAGCTCCGAGGACAGGATCACTTTTTGTAGTAGATTAGATCAGAAAATAGAAAAGTACATTTTCTAATGTTTTGATTATTTTGGATTATATTTGTGAAACATTGAGATTGATGATGAAGTTCTGGAAAGTCGGCTACATATAAGGAAGTCTAGCTAGCATGGATCCCAACTTGTTCTGAAATAATGAAGTGAAACTGAACTATACCGAGAAAAATAATATAAACGCAAGTTTTACTGAGTTACAATTCATATAAGTAAATCAGTCGATTTAAATTCGTTAGGCCCTAATCTATGGATTTCACATGACTAGGCAGGGGCGCAGCCATGGGTGGGCATAGGCCCACCCA
Organism: Salvelinus namaycush; assembly: GCF_016432855.1. Classification (NCBI taxonomy): domain Eukaryota; kingdom Metazoa; phylum Chordata; class Actinopteri; order Salmoniformes; family Salmonidae; genus Salvelinus; species Salvelinus namaycush. Next base: position 1,628,765 of record NC_052310.1, read on the forward strand.
CTGTGGAGCCAGGACCAGACAATCAATTAGTTTTCCCCCCACAAAATAGCTTTATTACAGACACAAATACTCCTCAGTTTCAACAGCTGTCCAGGTGGCTGGTCTCAGACGATCCTGCAGGTGAAGAAGCCGCATGTGGAGGTCCTGGACTGGTGTGGTTATACATGGTTGTGAGGCCGGTTGGACTTACTGCCAATTTCTCTAAAATGATGTTGGAGGCGCCTTATGGTAGAGAAATGAACATTGCATTCTCTGGCAACAGCTCTGGTGGACATTCCTGCATGCCAATTGCACGCTTCCTCAAAACTTGAGACATCTATAGCGTTGTGTGACAGAACTGCACATTTTAGAGTGGACTTTAATTGTAACCAGTACAAGGTGCACCTGTGTAATGATCATGCTGTTTAATCATCTTCTTGATATGCCACAGCTGTCAGGTGGATGGATTGTCTTGGCAAATGAGGCATGCTCACTAACAGGGAAGTAAACAAATATGTGGACAACATTTGAGAGAAAGAAGCTTTTTGTGCGTATGGAACATTTCTGGGATCTTTTATTTCAGCTCATAAAACATGGGACCAACACTTTACATGTTGCCATTATGTTCTTGTTCGGTATAATTAGGTTAGGACCCAGGCTAGAGGAAGCTTGTTTTGGCCCGGGTTACTGTAGCTAGGAGGGATCTGATGGTCTGATCTGGGAAACTGGATCACGTTGTGTGGAACAGAACGTTGGTTGAATTAAATCCCAAAACATATTTTCACCATGGGAGACCAGCTTTCTCCCTCCTAGTGTTTTTAATCCTTCTGTTTGGCCAACCTCTACCCCTTTACTGTTTACAAAGGGTACGTCAATCAGATTATTGTTTACAAAGGGTACGTCAATCAGATTATTGTTTACAAAGGGTACGTCAATCAGATTATTGTTTACAAAGGGTATGTCAATCAGATTATTGTTTACAAAGGGTATGTCAATCAGATTATTGTTTACAAAGGGTATGTCAATCAGATTATTGTTTACAAAGGGTACGTCAATCAGATTATTGTTTACAAAGGGTACGTCAATCAGATTATTGTTTACAAAGGGTACGTCAATCAGATTATTGTTTACAAAGGGTATGTCAATCAGATTATTGTTTACAAAGGGTATGTCAATCAGATTAACAGAATCGGCATTCATGCAGGATTACATGTAATTTTACACGGCTGCAAAAAATAGGAAAGTCCATGCTATGTTGACGCAGGTGCTTCATACTTTAACAGTCTGTCATGAGAGACCAAGAGAGCTTCATTCTTTAACAGTCTATCATGAAAGACCAAGAGAGCTTCATTCTTTAACAGTCTGTCATGAGAGACCAAGAGAGCTTCATTCTTTAACAGTCTGTCATGAGAGACCAAGAGAGCTTCATTCTTTAACAGTCTGTCATGAGAGACCAAGAGAGCTTCATTCTTTAACAGTCTGTCATGAGAGACCAAGAGAGCTTCGTACTTTAACAGTCTATCATGAGAGACCAAGAGAGCTTCATTCTTTAACAGTCTGTCATGAGAGACCAAGAGAGCTTCATTCTTTAACCGTCTGTCATGAGAGACCAAGAGAGCTTCATACTTTAACAGTCTGTCATGAGAGACCAAGAGAGCTTCATTCTTTAACCGTCTGTCATGAGAGACCAAGAGAGCTTCATACTTTAACAGTCTGTCATGAGAGACCAAGAGAGCTTCATTCTTTAACAGTCTGTCATGAGAGACCAAGAGAGCTTCATTCTTTAACAGTCTGTCATGAGAGACCAAGAGAGCTTCATACTTTAACAGTCTGTCATGAGAGACCAAGAGAGCTTCATACTTTAACAGTCTGTCATGAGAGACCAAGAGAGCTTCATTCTTTAACAGTCTGTCATGAGAGACCAAGAGAGCTCCATACTTTAACAGTCTGTCATGAGAGACCAAGAGAGCTTCATTCTATAACAGTCTGTCATGAGAGACCAAGAGAGCTTCATACTTTAACAGTCTGTCATGAGAGACCAAGAGAGCTTCATTCTTTAACAGTCTGTCATGAGAGACCAAGAGAGCTTCGTACTTTAACAGTCTATCATGAGAGACCAAGAGAGCTTCATTCTTTAACAGTCTGTCATGAGAGACCAAGAGAGCTTCATTCTTTAACCGTCTGTCATGAGAGACCAAGAGAGCTTCATACTTTAACAGTCTGTCATGAGAGACCAAGAGAGCTTCATTCTTTAACCGTCTGTCATGAGAGACCAAGAGAGCTTCATACTTTAACAGTCTGTCATGAGAGACCAAGAGAACTTCATTCTTTAACAGTCTGTCATGAGAGACCAAGAGAGCTTCATACTTTAACAGTCTGTCATGAGAGACCAAGAGAGCTTCATTCTTTAACAGTCTGTCATGAGAGACCAAGAGAGCTTCATACTTTAACAGTCTGTCATGAGAGACCAAGAGAGCTTCATTCTTTAACAGTCTGTCATGAAAGACCAAGAGAGCTTCATACTTTAACAGTCTGTCATGAGAGACCAAGAGAGCTTCATACTTTAACAGTCTGTCATGAGAGACCAAGAGAGCTTCATTCTTTAACAGTCTATCATGAGAGACCAAGACCAAAAGATGGGGAGTCCAAATTAATCTAGTAGGTGCCAGAACGGTATACTACGAAGCAAGCTAGATCTAGTCGGGCTTTGCTAAAGTTAGCCAGCTTCAGTTAGCTTCACATTCCATCCGTACTACGATGGTGGATATTGCTCTTCCGCCTGCCGCTAACTCTAGCAGGCTTGTAACTGCAAGTGCATATCGAACACGGCTAGTCGAATGCCAAACTTTATTGAGACAATGCTGAAACATCAATACATGGGCGAGTCAATCCTACAATTTCATTTTTTTGCCCGAAATCAACATGAAAGAAAAGTATGCTGTATGTTGATGACTCAAATATTTATTCTAGCTAATATTGAGAAGGTTTTTCAGGATTTACTGTTGGCCTTTGATGTTATTCAAAGGCAGCTTTTCCAATTGAACTTACCCACAGCACCCATTCTCATCGATGGGGCTGCAGTGGAGCATGTTGAGAGCTTCAAGTTCCTTGGGTGTTCACATCACCAACAAACTAACATGGTCCAAGCACACCAAGACAGTCGTGAAGAGGGCACGAAAAAACCTATTCCCTCTCAGGAGACTGAAAAGATTTGGCATGGGTCCTCAGATCCTCAAATGGTTCTACAGCTGCACCATCGAGAGCATCCTGACTGGTTGCTTCACTGCCTGGTATGGCAACTGCTCGTCCTCCGACCGCAAGGCACTACAGAGGGTAGTGCGAATGGCCCCAGTACATCACTGGGAACTCTATACCAGGCGGTGTCAGAGAAAGTACCTAAAAATTGTCAAAGACTCCAGCCATCCTAGTCATAGACTGTTCTCTCTGCTACCGCATGGCAAGCGGTACCGGTGTGCCAAGTCTAGGTCCAAAAAGCTTCTAAACAGCTTCTATCACCAAGCCATAGGACTCCTGAACATCTAGTCAAATGGCTACCCAGACTATTTGCATTGCCCGCCCTCCCCCCTCTTACGCTGCTGCTACTCTCTGTTATTATCTATGCATAGTCACTTTAATAACTCTACCAACATGTACATATGACCTCAATTACCTCAACTAACCAGTGCACCCGCACATTGACTTTGACACTTTCGTATGACCGGTTATCCTGATTTGAACTCAGAGTTGACCAAAGTTACCTTGCTAACCATACGTAGGCAATATAATTTAGCCTGCGTTCCAAATGGTGCCCTATTCCCTATATAGTGCCCTACTTATGAGCCCTGGTCAATAGTGCACTTTATAGGGAATAGGGTGCTGTTTGGAATGCACACTTAACTTCTTATGGCTGCAGGGGCAGTATTGAGTAGCTTGGATGAAAGGTGCACAGAGGTGCCCAGAGTAAACGGCCTGCTCCTCAGTCATAGTTGCTAATATATGCATATTATTATTAGTATTGGATAGAAAACACTCTGAAGTTTCTAAAACTGTTTGAATTATGTCTGTGAGTATAACAGAACTCATATGGCAGGCAAAAACCTGAGAAAAAATCCAAACAGGAAGTGGAAATTCTGAGGCTGGTCGATTTTCAACCAAGATCCCATTGAAATCACAGCGAGATATGGATGAGTTTGCACTTCCTACGGCTTCCACTATATGTAAACAGTCTGTAGAACCTTGTCTGATGCCTCTACTGTGAAGGGGGGCCGAATGAGAGGAGAATTAGTCAGGTCTGCCATGACCTGACCATTCTTTGACCATGCGCGTTCACACGAGAGGGAGCTCTGTTCCATCGCTCATCTGAAGTCAATGTAATTCTCCGGTTGGAACTTTATTCAAGATTTATGTAAAAAACATTCTAAAGATTGATTCAATACATCGTTTGACATGTTTCTACGGACTGTTACAGAACTTTTGGACATTTCGTCAGGTTTTAGTGAACGCGCTTCCCTGACGTTGGATTTGTATACCAAACACACTACAAAAATAGCTATTTGGACATAAATGATGGACATTACTGAAAAAAACTAACATTTCTTGTGGGAGTCATGGGAGTGCATTCCGACGAAGATCAGTAAAGGTAAGTGAAGATTTATAATGCTTTTTATGAGTTTTGTTGACTGCACAATTTGGGCGGGTAACTGTATGGCTTGCTTTTGTGGCTGAACGCTGTTTTCAGATTATTGAATATTGTGTTTTGCCGTAAAGCTTTTTGAAATCTGACACATCGGTTGCATTAAGAACAAGTTGTATCTTTAATTATATGTAAAACATGTATCTTTCATCAAAGTTTATGATGAGTATTTCTGTTATTTGACGTGGCGCTCTGCAATTTCTCCGGATATTTTGGAGGCATTTCTGAACATGGCCCAATGTAACCGGAGGTTTTTGGATATAAATATGAACTTAATCGAACAAGACATATATGTATTGTGTAACATGAAGTCCTATGAGTGTCATCTGATGAAGATCATCAAAGGTTAGTGATTAATTGTATCTCTATTTGTGCTTTTTGTGACTCCTCTCTTTGGCTGGAAAAATGGCTGAATGTTTCTGTGAGTTGGTGGTGACCTAACATAATCGTTTGTGGTGCTTTCGCTGAAAAGCCTATTTGAAATCGGACACTTTGGTGGGATTAACAACAAGATTTCCTTTAAAATGGTAAGAGATACCATTATGAGATTTCTGTTGTTTGAATTTGGCACCCTGCACTTTCACTGGCTGTTGTCATATTGATCCAGTTAATGGGATTGCAGCCATAAGAAGTTAAAGAAGACAGGAGGGCCAGGGAATGCTCATGTCACGCGGAGCAGAACAGGTGATCCAAGAGCAGACGAGGACAAGGACACTGGGATGAGGTAACCAAGGTATTTATTTTAACAGGGGGGGGGGGGGGGGGGGTTGGGACTGAGTATTTGTAGAGGTATTGATTATGGAACAGGTTGCAGCTGGTAGGGATCTGCTCTGACTCCAGCACACCTGTCTCCGCCCACACAATCACATACACACACAAAGAGAGAGAGAGAGAGCACTGGGGGAGTGGTGGCAGGTCAAGGAGACACCGGATGAGCACTAGAGGGCGTGGCAGGAGCAGATGTGACAGCTCAGATGGAAACGAAAACACATACAAGCAGTGTTGAGGGAAGTTCCTCTGAACATACTAGTTGACCAAAGCTACCAATTACTTTACACTGGGGGAAGTCAAGCTATAGTAAAGCCGTCCTTAAGAATATAGTTTATCTAACTGAAGTTACTTTGAAAAAAAAGCAGTTCACCTCATCAAACTACTTCGTTATGAATCTGAAATGTCATAGACTCTCTTCACTTTGGAGTCAGATGTGGCAATGTAGCCTGTTAGACAAAAAAATGGGAATTAGCTACTGAAAACTCTACAAAGATTCGAGTTTAGTTCAACTACCACCAAGCTACTGAGGTTAATAAATTACTAGTTGGACTACAGTGTAGTTCACTACTCCATAACACTGCATACAAATGAACAAATAGTCGAGAGGGAGAGAAACAGAACACATCATCTGGTAAAGGAAAGCCTTTAGGTGGTGGAATGTCTCACTATGGCACAGATTGTTTCCCTTCACGCCAGAGAACCAGTTTTCCCAGCCCTGCACAGCCTTTAGGTGGTGGAATGTCTCACTATGGCACAGATTGTTTCCCTTCACGCCAGAGAACCAGTTTTCCCAGACCTGCACAGCCTTTAGGTGGTGGAATGTCTCACTATGGCACAGATTGTTTCCCATCACGCCAGAGAACCAGTTTTCCCAGCCCTGCACAGCCTTTAGGTGGTGGAATGTCTCACTATGACACAGATTGTTTCCCTTCACGCCAGAGAACCAGTTTTCCCAGCCCTGCATAGCCTTTAGGTGGTGGAATGTCTCACTATGGCACAGATTGTTTCCCTTCATGCCAGAGAACCAGTTTTCCCAGCCCTGCACAGCCTTTAGGTGGTGGAATGTCTCACTATGACACAGATTGTTTCCCTTCTTGCCAGAGAACCAGTTTTCCCAGCCCTGCACAGCCTTTAGGTGGTGGAATGTCTCACTATGGCACAGATTGTTTCCCTTCACGCCAGAGAACCAGTTTTCCCAGCCCTGCACAGCCTTTAGGTGGTGGAATGTCTCACTATGACACAGATTGTTTCCCTTCACGCCAGAGAACCAGTTTTCCCAGCCCTGCACAGCCTTTAGGTGGTGGAATGTCTCACTATGGCACAGATTGTTTCCCTTCATGCCAGAGAACCAGTTTTCCCAGCCCTGCACAGCCTTTAGGTGGTGGAATGTCTCACTATGACACAGATTGTTTCCCTTCACGCCAGAGAACCAGTTTTCCCAACCCTGCACAGCCTTTAGGTGGTGGAATGTCTCACTATGGCACAGATTGTTTCCCTTCATGCCAGAGAACCAGTTTTCCCAGCCCTGCACAGCCTTTAGGTGGTGGAATGTCTCACTATGACACAGATTGTTTCCCTTCTTGCCAGAGAACCAGTTTTCCCAGCCCTGCACAGCCTTTAGGTGGTGGAATGTCTCACTATGGCACAGATTGTTTCCCTTCATGCCAGAGAACCAGTTTTCCCAGCCCTGCACAGCCTTTAGGTGGTGGAATGTCTCACTATGGCACAGATTGTTTCCCTTCACGCCAGAGAACCAGTTTTCCCAGCCCTGCACAGCCTTTGGGTGGTGGAATGTCTCACTATGGCACAGATTGTTTCCCTTCACGCCAGAGAACCAGTTTTCCATGCCCTGCACAGCCTTTAGGTGGTGGAATGTCTCACTATGGCACAGATTGTTTCCCTTCATGCCAGAGAACCAGTTTTCCCAGCCCTGCACAGCCTTTAGGTGGTGGAATGTCTCACTATGACACAGATTGTTTCCCTTCTTGCCAGAGAACCAGTTTTCCCAGCCCTGCACAGCCTTTAGGTGGTGGAATGTTTCACTATGACACAGATTGTTTCCCTTCACGCCAGAGAACCAGTTTTCCCAGCCCTGCACAGCCTTTAGGTGGTGGAATGTCTCACTATGGCACAGATTGTTTCCCTTCACGCCAGAGAACCAGTTTTCCCAGCCCTGCACAGCCTTTAGGTGGTGGAATGTCTCACTATGACACAGATTGTTTCCCTTCACGCCAGAGAACCAGTTTTCCCAGCCCTGCATAGCCTTTAGGTGGTGGAATGTCTCACTATGGCACAGATTGTTTCCCTTCATGCCAGAGAACCAGTTTTCCCAGCCCTGCACAGCCTTTAGGTGGTGGAATGTTTCACTATGGCACAGATTGTTTCCCTTCACGCCAGAGAACCAGTTTTCCCAGCCCTGCACAGCCTTTAGGTGGTGGAATGTCTCACTATGACACAGATTGTTTCCCTTCACGCCAGAGAACCAGTTTTCCCAGCCCTATACAGCCTTTAGGTGGTGGAATGTCTCACTATGGCACAGATTGTTTCCCTTCACGCCAGAGAACCAGTTTTCCCAGCCCTGCACAGCCTTTAGGTGGTGGAATGTTTCACTATGGCACAGATTGTTTCCCTTCACGCCAGAGAACCAGTTTTCCCAGCCCTGCACAGCCTTTAGGTGGTGGAATGTCTCACTATGACACAGATGGTTTCCCTTCACGCCAGAGAACCAGTTTTCCCAGCCCTGCACAGCCTTTAGGTGGTGGAATGTCTCACTATGACACAGATTGTTTCCCTTCACGCCAGAGAACCAGTTTTCCCAGCCCTGCACAGCCTTTAGGTGGTGGAATGTCTCACTATGGCACAGATTGTTTCCCTTCACGCCAGAGAACCAGTTTTCCCAGCCCTGCACAGCCTTTAGGTGGTGGAATGTCTCACTATGGCACAGATGGTTTCCCTTCACGCCAGAGAACCAGTTTTCCCAGCCCTGCACAGCCTTTAGGTGGTGGAATGTCTCACTATGACACAGATTGTTTCCCTTCACGCCAGAGAACCAGTTTTCCCAGCCCTGCACAGCCTTTAGGTGGTGGAATGTCTCACTATGACACAGATTGTTTCCCTTCACGCCAGAGAACCAGTTTTCCCAGCCCTGCACAGCCTTTGGGTGGTGGAATGTCTCACTATGGCACAGATTGTTTCCCTTCTTGCCAGAGAACCAGTTTTCCCAGCCCTGCACAGCCATTAGGTGGTGGAATATCTCACTATGGCACAGATTGTTTCCCTTCATGCCAGAGAACCAGTTTTCCCAGCCCTGCACAGCCTTTAGGTGGTGGAATGTCTCACTATGGCACAGATTGTTTCCCTTCACGCCAGAGAACCAGTTTTCCCAGCCCTGCACAGCCTTTGGATGGTGGAATGTCTCACTATGGCACAGATTGTTTCCCTTCACGCCAGAGAACCAGTTTTCCATGCCCTGCACAGCCTTTAGGTGGTGGAATGTCTCACTATGGCACAGATTGTTTCCCTTCATGCCAGAGAACCAGTTTTCCCAGCCCTGCACAGCCTTTAGGTGGTGGAATGTCTCACTATGACACAGATTGTTTCCCTTCTTGCCAGAGAACCAGTTTTCCCAGCCCTGCACAGCCTTTAGGTGGTGGAATGTTTCACTATGACACAGATTGTTTCCCTTCACGCCAGAGAACCAGTTTTCCCAGCCCTGCACAGCCTTTAGGTGGTGGAATGTCTCACTATGGCACAGATTGTTTCCCTTCACGCCAGAGAACCAGTTTTCCCAGCCCTGCACAGCCTTTAGGTGGTGGAATGTTTCACTATGGCACAGATTGTTTCCCTTCACGCCAGAGAACCAGTTTTCCCAGCCCTGCACAGCCTTTAGGTGGTGGAATGTCTCACTATGACACAGATTGTTTCCCTTCACGCCAGAGAACCAGTTTTCCCAGCCCTGCACAGCCTTTAGGTGGTGGAATGTCTCACTATGGCACAGATTGTTTCCCTTCACGCCAGAGAACCAGTTTTCCCAGCCCTGCACAGCCTTTAGGTGGTGGAATGTCTCACTATGACACAGATTGTTTCCCTTCACGCCAGAGAACCAGTTTTCCCAGCCCTGCACAGCCTTTGGGTGGTGGAATGTCTCACTATGGCACAGATTGTTTCCCTTCTTGCCAGAGAACCAGTTTTCCCAGCCCTGCACAGCCTTTAGGTGGTGGAATATCTCACTATGACACAGATTGTTTCCCTTCATGCCAGAGAACCAGTTTTCCCAGCCCTGCACAGCCTTTAGGTGGTGGAATGTCTCACTATGACACAGATTGTTTCCCTTCACGCCAGAGAACCAGTTTTCCCAGCCCTGCACAGCCTTTAGGTGGTGGAATGTCTCACTATGACACAGATTGTTTCCCTTCACGCCAGAGAACCAGTTTTCCCAGCCCTGCACAGCCTTTAGGTGGTGGAATGTCTCACTATGGCACAGATTGTTTCCCTTCACGCCAGAGAACCAGTTTTCCCAGCCCTGCACAGCCTTTAGGTGGTGGAATGTCTCACTATGACACAGATTGTTTCCCTTCACGCCAGAGAACCAGTTTTCCCAGCCCTGCACAGCCTTTAGGTGGTGGAATGTCTCACTATGGCACAGATTGTTTCCCTTCACGCCAGAGAACCAGTTTTCCCAGCCCTGCACAGCCTTTAGGTGGTGGAATGTCTCACTATGGCACAGATTGTTTCCCTTCACGCCAGAGAACCAGTTTTCCCAGCCCTGCACAGCCTTTAGGTGGTGGAATGTCTCACTATGGCACAGATTGTTTCCCTTCACGCCAGAGAACCAGTTTTCCCAGCCCTGCACAGCCTTTAGGTGGTGGAATGTCTCACTATGGCACAGATTGTTTCCCTTCACGCCAGAGAACCAGTTTTCCCAGCCCTGCACAGCCTTTAGGTGGTGGAATGTCTCACTATGACACAGATTGTTTCCCTTCACGCCAGAGAACCAGTTTTCCCAGCCCTGCATAGCCTTTAGGTGGTGGAATGTCTCACTATGGCACAGATTGTTTCCCTTCATGCCAGAGAACCAGTTTTCCCAGCCCTGCACAGCCTTTAGGTGGTGGAATGTTTCACTATGGCACAGATTGTTTCCCTTCACGCCAGAGAACCAGTTTTCCCAGCCCTGCACAGCCTTTAGGTGGTGGAATGTCTCACTATGACACAGATTGTTTCCCTTCACGCCAGAGAACCAGTTTTCCCAGCCCTATACAGCCTTTAGGTGGTGGAATGTCTCACTATGGCACAGATTGTTTCCCTTCACGCCAGAGAACCAGTTTTCCCAGCCCTGCACAGCCTTTAGGTGGTGGAATGTTTCACTATGGCACAGATTGTTTCCCTTCACGCCAGAGAACCAGTTTTCCCAGCCCTGCACAGCCTTTAGGTGGTGGAATGTCTCACTATGACACAGATGGTTTCCCTTCACGCCAGAGAACCAGTTTTCCCAGCCCTGCACAGCCTTTAGGTGGTGGAATGTCTCACTATGACACAGATTGTTTCCCTTCACGCCAGAGAACCAGTTTTCCCAGCCCTGCACAGCCTTTAGGTGGTGGAATGTCTCACTATGGCACAGATTGTTTCCCTTCACGCCAGAGAACCAGTTTTCCCAGCCCTGCACAGCCTTTAGGTGGTGGAATGTCTCACTATGGCACAGATGGTTTCCCTTCACGCCAGAGAACCAGTTTTCCCAGCCCTGCACAGCCTTTAGGTGGTGGAATGTCTCACTATGGCACAGATTGTTTCCCTTCACGCCAGAGAACCAGTTTTCCCAGCCCTGCACAGCCTTTGGGTGGTGGAATGTCTCACTATGGCACAGATTGTTTCCCTTCTTGCCAGAGAACCAGTTTTCCCAGCCCGGCACAGCCTTTAGGTGGTGGAATGTCTCACTATGGCACAGATTGTTTCCCTTCATGCCAGAGAACCAGTTTTCCCAGCCCTGCACAGCCTTTAGGTGGTGGAATGTCTCACTATGACACAGATTGTTTCCCTTCACGCCAGAGAACCAGTTTTCCCAGCCCTGCACAGCCTTTAGGTGGTGGAATGTCTCACTATGACACAGATTGTTTCCCTTCACGCCAGAGAACCAGTTTTCCCAGCCCTGCACAGCCTTTAGGTGGTGGAATGTCTCACTATGACACAGATTGTTTCCCTTCACGCCAGAGAACCAGTTTTCCCAGCCCTGCACAGCCTTTAGGTGGTGGAATGTCTCACTATGGCACAGATTGTTTCCCTTCACGCCAGAGAACCAGTTTTCCCAGCCCTGCACAGCCTTTAGGTGGTGGAATGTCTCACTATGGCACAGATTGTTTCCCTTCACGCCAGAGAACCAGTTTTCCCAGCCCTGCACAGCCTTTAGGTGGTGGAATGTCTCACTATGGCACAGATTGTTTCCCTTCACGCCAGAGAACCAGTTTTCCCAGACCTGCACAGCCTTTAGGTGGTGGAATGTCTCACTATGGCACAGATTGTTTCCCATCACGCCAGAGAACCAGTTTTCCCAGCCCTGCACAGCCTTTAGGTGGTGGAATGTCTCACTATGACACAGATTGTTTCCCTTCACGCCAGAGAACCAGTTTTCCCAGCCCTGCATAGCCTTTAGGTGGTGGAATGTCTCACTATGGCACAGATTGTTTCCCTTCATGCCAGAGAACCAGTTTTCCCAGCCCTGCACAGCCTTTAGGTGGTGGAATGTCTCACTATGACACAGATTGTTTCCCTTCTTGCCAGAGAACCAGTTTTCCCAGCCCTGCACAGCCTTTAGGTGGTGGAATGTCTCACTATGGCACAGATTGTTTCCCTTCACGCCAGAGAACCAGTTTTCCCAGCCCTGCACAGCCTTTAGGTGGTGGAATGTCTCACTATGACACAGATTGTTTCCCTTCACGCCAGAGAACCAGTTTTCCCAGCCCTGCACAGCCTTTAGGTGGTGGAATGTCTCACTATGGCACAGATTGTTTCCCTTCATGCCAGAGAACCAGTTTTCCCAGCCCTGCACAGCCTTTAGGTGGTGGAATGTCTCACTATGGCACAGATTGTTTCCCTTCACGCCAGAGAACCAGTTTTCCCAGCCCTGCATAGCCTTTAGGTGGTGGAATGTCTCACTATGGCACAGATTGTTTCCCTTCATGCCAGAGAACCAGTTTTCCCAGCCCTGCACAGCCTTTAGGTGGTGGAATGTCTCACTATGACACAGATTGTTTCCCTTCTTGCCAGAGAACCAGTTTTCCCAGCCCTGCACAGCCTTTAGGTGGTGGAATGTCTCACTATGGCACAGATTGTTTCCCTTCACGCCAGAGAACCAGTTTTCCCAGCCCTGCACAGCCTTTAGGTGGTGGAATGTCTCACTATGACACAGATTGTTTCCCTTCACGCCAGAGAACCAGTTTTCCCAGCCCTGCACAGCCTTTAGGTGGTGGAATGTCTCACTATGGCACAGATTGTTTCCCTTCACGCCAGAGAACCAGTTTTCCCAGCCCTGCACAGCCTTTAGGTGGTGGAATGTCTCACTATGACACAGATTGTTTCCCTTCACGCCAGAGAACCAGTTTTCCCAGCCCTGCACAGCCTTTAGGTGGTGGAATGTTTCACTATGGCACAGATTGTTTCCCTTCACGCCAGAGAACCAGTTTTCCCAGCCCTGCACAGCCTTTAGGTGGTGGAATGTCTCACTATGACACAGATTGTTTCCCTTCACGCCAGAGAACCAGTTTTCCCAGCCCTGCACAGCCTTTAGGTGGTGGAATGTCTCACTATGGCACAGATTGTTTCCCTTCACGCCAGAGAACCAGTTTTCCCAGCCCTGCACAGCCTTTAGGTGGTGGAATGTTTCACTATGGCACAGATTGTTTCCCTTCACGCCAGAGAACCAGTTTTCCCAGCCCTGCACAGCCTTTAGGTGGTGGAATGTCTCACTATGACACAGATTGTTTCCCTTCACGCCAGAGAACCAGTTTTCCCAGCCCTGCACAGCCTTTGGGTGGTGGAATGTCTCACTATGGCACAGATTGTTTCCCTTCTTGCCAGAGAACCAGTTTTCCCAGCCCTGCACAGCCTTTAGGTGGTGGAATATCTCACTATGGCACAGATTGTTTCCCTTCATGCCAGAGAACCAGTTTTCCCAGCCCTGCACAGCCTTTAGGTGGTGGAATGTCTCACTATGACACAGATTGTTTCCCTTCACGCCAGAGAACCAGTTTTCCCAGCCCTGCACAGCCTTTAGGTGGTGGAATGTCTCACTATGACACAGATTGTTTCCCTTCACGCCAGAGAACCAGTTTTCCCAGCCCTGCACAGCCTTTAGGTGGTGGAATGTCTCACTATGACACAGATTGTTTCCCTTCACGCCAGAGAACCAGTTTTCCCAGCCCTGCACAGCCTTTAGGTGGTGGAATGTCTCACTATGACACAGATTGTTTCCCTTCACGCCAGAGAACCAGTTTTCCCAGCCCTGCACAGCCTTTAGGTGGTGGAATGTCTCACTATGGCACAGATTGTTTCCCTTCACGCCAGAGAACCAGTTTTCCCAGCCCTGCACAGCCTTTAGGTGGTGGAATGTCTCACTATGGCACAGATTGTTTCCCTTCACGCCAGAGAACCAGTTTTCCCAGCCCTGCACAGCCTTTAGGTGGTGGAATGTCTCACTATGGCACAGATTGTTTCCCTTCACGCCAGAGAACCAGTTTTCCCAGCCCTGCACAGCCTTTAGGTGGTGGAATGTCTCACTATGGCACAGATTGTTTCCCTTCACGCCAGAGAACCAGTTTTCCCAGCCCTGCACAGCCTTTAGGTGGTGGAATGTCTCACTATGACACAGATTGTTTCCCTTCACGCCAGAGAACCAGTTTTCCCAGCCCTGCATAGCCTTTAGGTGGTGGAATGTCTCACTATGGCACAGATTGTTTCCCTTCATGCCAGAGAACCAGTTTTCCCAGCCCTGCACAGCCTTTAGGTGGTGGAATGTTTCACTATGGCACAGATTGTTTCCCTTCACGCCAGAGAACCAGTTTTCCCAGCCCTGCACAGCCTTTAGGTGGTGGAATGTCTCACTATGACACAGATTGTTTCCCTTCACGCCAGAGAACCAGTTTTCCCAGCCCTATACAGCCTTTAGGTGGTGGAATGTCTCACTATGGCACAGATTGTTTCCCTTCACGCCAGAGAACCAGTTTTCCCAGCCCTGCACAGCCTTTAGGTGGTGGAATGTTTCACTATGGCACAGATTGTTTCCCTTCACGCCAGAGAACCAGTTTTCCCAGCCCTGCACAGCCTTTAGGTGGTGGAATGTCTCACTATGACACAGATGGTTTCCCTTCACGCCAGAGAACCAGTTTTCCCAGCCCTGCACAGCCTTTAGGTGGTGGAATGTCTCACTATGACACAGATTGTTTCCCTTCACGCCAGAGAACCAGTTTTCCCAGCCCTGCACAGCCTTTAGGTGGTGGAATGTCTCACTATGGCACAGATTGTTTCCCTTCACGCCAGAGAACCAGTTTTCCCAGCCCTGCACAGCCTTTAGGTGGTGGAATGTCTCACTATGGCACAGATGGTTTCCCTTCACGCCAGAGAACCAGTTTTCCCAGCCCTGCACAGCCTTTAGGTGGTGGAATGTCTCACTATGGCACAGATTGTTTCCCTTCACGCCAGAGAACCAGTTTTCGCAGCCCTGCACAGCCTTTGGGTGGTGGAACGTCTCACTATGGCACAGATTGTTTCCCTTCTTGCCAGAGAACCAGTTTTCCCAGCCCGGCACAGCCTTTAGGTGGTGGAATGTCTCACTATGGCACAGATTGTTTCCCTTCATGCCAGAGAACCAGTTTTCCCAGCCCTGCACAGCCTTTAGGTGGTGGAATGTCTCACTATGACACAGATTGTTTCCCTTCACGCCAGAGAACCAGTTTTCCCAGCCCTGCACAGCCTTTAGGTGGTGGAATGTCTCACTATGACACAGATTGTTTCCCTTCACGCCAGAGAACCAGTTTTCCCAGCCCTGCACAGCCTTTAGGTGGTGGAATGTCTCACTATGACACAGATTGTTTCCCTTCACGCCAGAGAACCAGTTTTCCCAGCCCTGCACAGCCTTTAGGTGGTGGAATGTCTCACTATGGCACAGATTGTTTCCCTTCACGCCAGAGAACCAGTTTTCCCAGCCCTGCACAGCCTTTAGGTGGTGGAATGTCTCACTATGGCACAGATTGTTTCCCTTCACGCCAGAGAACCAGTTTTCCCAGCCCTGCACAGCCTTTAGGTGGTGGAATGTCTCACTATGGCACAGATTGTTTCCCTTCACGCCAGAGAACCAGTTTTCCCAGACCTGCACAGCCTTTAGGTGGTGGAATGTCTCACTATGGCACAGATTGTTTCCCATCACGCCAGAGAACCAGTTTTCCCAGCCCTGCACAGCCTTTAGGTGGTGGAATGTCTCACTATGACACAGATTGTTTCCCTTCACGCCAGAGAA
Source organism: Salvelinus namaycush (assembly GCF_016432855.1). Classification (NCBI taxonomy): domain Eukaryota; kingdom Metazoa; phylum Chordata; class Actinopteri; order Salmoniformes; family Salmonidae; genus Salvelinus; species Salvelinus namaycush. The sequence goes on from NC_052310.1 coordinate 1,644,709, forward strand.
CCAGTTTTCCCAGCCCTGCATAGCCTTTAGGTGGTGGAATGTCTCACTATGGCACAGATTGTTTCCCTTCATGCCAGAGAACCAGTTTTCCCAGCCCTGCACAGCCTTTAGGTGGTGGAATGTCTCACTATGACACAGATTGTTTCCCTTCTTGCCAGAGAACCAGTTTTCCCAGCCCTGCACAGCCTTTAGGTGGTGGAATGTCTCACTATGGCACAGATTGTTTCCCTTCACGCCAGAGAACCAGTTTTCCCAGCCCTGCACAGCCTTTAGGTGGTGGAATGTCTCACTATGACACAGATTGTTTCCCTTCACGCCAGAGAACCAGTTTTCCCAGCCCTGCACAGCCTTTAGGTGGTGGAATGTCTCACTATGGCACAGATTGTTTCCCTTCACGCCAGAGAACCAGTTTTCCCAGCCCTGCACAGCCTTTAGGTGGTGGAATGTCTCACTATGGCACAGATTGTTTCCCTTCACGCCAGAGAACCAGTTTTCCCAGCCCTGCACAGCCTTTAGGTGGTGGAATGTCTCACTATGGCACAGATTGTTTCCCTTCACGCCAGAGAACCAGTTTTCCCAGACCTGCACAGCCTTTAGGTGGTGGAATGTCTCACTATGGCACAGATTGTTTCCCATCACGCCAGAGAACCAGTTTTCCCAGCCCTGCACAGCCTTTAGGTGGTGGAATGTCTCACTATGACACAGATTGTTTCCCTTCACGCCAGAGAACCAGTTTTCCCAGCCCTGCATAGCCTTTAGGTGGTGGAATGTCTCACTATGGCACAGATTGTTTCCCTTCATGCCAGAGAACCAGTTTTCCCAGCCCTGCACAGCCTTTAGGTGGTGGAATGTCTCACTATGACACAGATTGTTTCCCTTCTTGCCAGAGAACCAGTTTTCCCAGCCCTGCACAGCCTTTAGGTGGTGGAATGTCTCACTATGGCACAGATTGTTTCCCTTCACGCCAGAGAACCAGTTTTCCCAGCCCTGCACAGCCTTTAGGTGGTGGAATGTCTCACTATGACACAGATTGTTTCCCTTCACGCCAGAGAACCAGTTTTCCCAGCCCTGCACAGCCTTTAGGTGGTGGAATGTCTCACTATGGCACAGATTGTTTCCCTTCATGCCAGAGAACCAGTTTTCCCAGCCCTGCACAGCCTTTAGGTGGTGGAATGTCTCACTATGGCACAGATTGTTTCCCTTCACGCCAGAGAACCAGTTTTCCCAGCCCTGCATAGCCTTTAGGTGGTGGAATGTCTCACTATGGCACAGATTGTTTCCCTTCATGCCAGAGAACCAGTTTTCCCAGCCCTGCACAGCCTTTAGGTGGTGGAATGTCTCACTATGACACAGATTGTTTCCCTTCTTGCCAGAGAACCAGTTTTCCCAGCCCTGCACAGCCTTTAGGTGGTGGAATGTCTCACTATGGCACAGATTGTTTCCCTTCACGCCAGAGAACCAGTTTTCCCAGCCCTGCACAGCCTTTAGGTGGTGGAATGTCTCACTATGACACAGATTGTTTCCCTTCACGCCAGAGAACCAGTTTTCCCAGCCCTGCACAGCCTTTAGGTGGTGGAATGTCTCACTATGGCACAGATTGTTTCCCTTCACGCCAGAGAACCAGTTTTCCCAGCCCTGCACAGCCTTTAGGTGGTGGAATGTCTCACTATGACACAGATTGTTTCCCTTCACGCCAGAGAACCAGTTTTCCCAGCCCTGCACAGCCTTTAGGTGGTGAAATGTTTCACTATGGCACAGATTGTTTCCCTTCACGCCAGAGAACCAGTTTTCCCAGCCCTGCACAGCCTTTAGGTGGTGGAATGTCTCACTATGACACAGATTGTTTCCCTTCACGCCAGAGAACCAGTTTTCCCAGCCCTGCACAGCCTTTAGGTGGTGGAATGTCTCACTATGGCACAGATTGTTTCCCTTCACGCCAGAGAACCAGTTTTCCCAGCCCTGCACAGCCTTTAGGTGGTGGAATGTTTCACTATGGCACAGATTGTTTCCCTTCACGCCAGAGAACCAGTTTTCCCAGCCCTGCACAGCCTTTAGGTGGTGGAATGTCTCACTATGACACAGATGGTTTCCCTTCACGCCAGAGAACCAGTTTTCCCAGCCCTGCACAGCCTTTAGGTGGTGGAATGTCTCACTATGACACAGATTGTTTCCCTTCACGCCAGAGAACCAGTTTTCCCAGCCCTGCACAGCCTTTAGGTGGTGGAATGTCTCACTATGGCACAGATTGTTTCCCTTCACGCCAGAGAACCAGTTTTCCCAGCCCTGCACAGCCTTTAGGTGGTGGAATGTCTCACTATGGCACAGATTGTTTCCCTTCATGCCAGAGAACCAGTTTTCCCAGCCCTGCACAGCCTTTAGGTGGTGGAATGTCTCACTATGACACAGATTGTTTCCCTTCACGCCAGAGAACCAGTTTTCCCAGCCCTGCACAGCCTTTAGGTGGTGGAATGTCTCACTATGGCACAGATTGTTTCCCTTCACGCCAGAGAACCAGTTTTCCCAGCCCTGCACAGCCTTTAGGTGGTGGAATGTTTCACTATGGCACAGATTGTTTCCCTTCACGCCAGAGAACCAGTTTTCCCAGCCCTGCACAGCCTTTAGGTGGTGGAATGTCTCACTATGACACAGATTGTTTCCCTTCACGCCAGAGAACCAGTTTTCCCAGCCCTGCACAGCCTTTAGGTGGTGGAATGTTTCACTATGGCACAGATTGTTTCCCTTCACGCCAGAGAACCAGTTTTCCCAGCCCTGCACAGCCTTTAGGTGGTGGAATGTCTCACTATGGCACAGATTGTTTCCCTTCACGCCAGAGAACCAGTTTTCCCAGCCCTGCACAGCCTTTAGGTGGTGGAATGTTTCACTATGGCACAGATTGTTTCCCTTCACGCCAGAGAACCAGTTTTCCCAGCCCTGCACAGCCTTTAGGTGGTGGAATGTCTCACTATGACACAGATGGTTTCCCTTCACGCCAGATAACCAGTTTTCCCAGCCCTGCACAGCCTTTAGGTGGTGGAATGTCTCACTATGACACAGATTGTTTCCCTTCACGCCAGAGAACCAGTTTTCCCAGCCCTGCACAGCCTTTAGGTGGTGGAATGTCTCACTATGGCACAGATTGTTTCCCTTCACGCCAGAGAACCAGTTTTCCCAGCCCTGCACAGCCTTTAGGTGGTGGAATGTCTCACTATGGCACAGATTGTTTCCCTTCACGCCAGAGAACCAGTTTTCCCAGCCCTGCACAGCCTTTAGGTGGTGGAATGTCTCACTATGACACAGATTGTTTCCCTTCACGCCAGAGAACCAGTTTTCCCAGCCCTGCACAGCCTTTAGGTGGTGGAATGTCTCACTATGGCACAGATTGTTTCCCTTCTTGCCAGAGAACCAGTTTTCCCAGCCCTGCACAGCCTTTAGGTGGTGGAATGTCTCACTATGGCACAGATTGTTTCCCTTCTTGCCAGAGAACCAGTTTTCCCAGCCCTGCACAACCTTTAGGTGGTGGAATGTCTCACTATGGCACAGATTGTTTCCCTTCTTGCCAGAGAACCAGTTTTCCCAGCCCTGCACAGCCTTTAGGTGGTGGAATGTCTCACTATGGCACAGATTGTTTCCCTTCACGCCAGAGAACCAGTTTTCCCAGCCCTGCACAGCCTTTAGGTGGTGGAATGTCTCACTATGACACAGATTGTTTCCCTTCTTGCCAGAGAACCAGTTTTCCCAGCCCTGCATGATCCTTCATACTCCTATCAGAGTACCAAGACAGAGCCTATTTTCCAGGCAGTACTGGTCACAGGAAGACCAAGAACCAGCACAGAATGCTACTCAATCACCAACCCTGCGTACTGAATAGCACCCTATTCCCTATATAGTGTCCTATTGGCCCTTGTAAAATATAGTGCACTAAATAGGAAATAGGGTGCAATTTGAGACACTACAGGAGACTGTTCTTCAGCCACTCCCTACATTTGACCTGCCTGGCAGTTTACAGGAGACTGTTCTTCAGCAACTCCCTACATTTGACCTGCCTGGCAGTTTACAGGAGACTATTCAGCCACCCCCTACATTTGACCTGCCTGGCAGTTTACAGGAGACTGTTCTTCAGCCACCCCCTACATTTGACCTGCCTGGCAGTTTACAGGAGACTGTTCTTCAGCCACTCCCTACATTTGACCTGCCTGGCAGTTTACAGGAGACTATTCAGCCACCCCCTACATTTGACCTGCCTGGCAGTTTACAGGAGACTGTTCTTCAGCCACCCCCTACATTTGACCTGCCTGGCAGTTTACAGGAGACTGTTCTTCAGCCACCCCCTACATTTGACCTGCCTGGCAGTTTACAGGAGACTGTTCTTCAGCCACTCCCTACATTTGACCTGCCTGGCAGTTTACAGGAGACTGTTCTTCAGCCACTCCCTACATTTGACCTGCCTGGCAGTTGTACATTGTAGCCAACATACTGAGCGATATACTGTCCAGAGCCCTATACTACAGAGCAGGTTTGAGGAGTTAGCGAGGTAACTTCGGCCAACTCTGAGTTCAAATCAGAATAGGCGGTCATACGAAAGTGTCTCACCTTTCAGCCAGGTACGTTTCTATGGCAACGAATCGTTCAGAACTAACCTGCTCCGGGTCAGACTGACTCAGGGCTAACTCCACTTACCCTGGCTGAAATAACTGAGCTGCGAGTTGAGGACCCAATGAAATCAGATTCCCTCCATACATAAGGGAAGTGTGAGACGGGAGCCATATGATCGGTGAAGATTCTCCCATTGCGAATGTACGGTCCCTTACTAGACGTCCGACTTCGTCTCGGAAAATCGCGGACGGCGTCGGGCCGAGGGCGGGGGGGAGCTCTTTCAGGAAGTCATCGAAGAAATCGTCTCGGACGTTCGGTCACCGTTTTATAAAAATAACAAATTTTTGACTTGGACTCCGCATTCTCGAAAATTCCCACAAGGGGGCAAATAAATCATATTGCAGGCGCACGAACACGGGGCAAACGAGCGCGGCCTTTTCTCCTAAACGGAAAATATTTCGAAGCCGAAACTCGGCGAGCGTAGGTTTGGAGTAAAGGGAAGTTGGCCCCGAACAAGATGGCGTCGAGGCCTCTGCGCTTTTTGAGTTATGGCCATTTTTCTGGGATTAAAGGTCAAAAACGCAAAGTAGGGTGCAATTTGACCGCTTCACGTCAAAGTACATAAGCATACGGTGTCAGGAAAAAAAGAACCAGCCGTTTATCTATCGTAATTTAAGAGAAATCGTACATTGTCCATTTGGTGATGTTCACGAAGAGGATTTTTTTTTTCAAAAAATTCACAGATCCAGTTGCAGTTTGTTTACACGAACATTTTTAAAGTGGATCTCGAAGCTCTGCGAGAATTCTGTGATTTTATGTGATTTTATGAAGTAACACACACTCATTTAACCCTCTGTTAATAAGTCAGTTCTTAACATAAAGACTTAAAACTCAATATTAAATAAGAGCCTACCCCAAGGAGGGTATGTGTTCACGTTCAGCTTCCTATGTCAACTGGAAGTACCTTAAAATGGTGCATAGGGTCAGGTTTGAAGGGTAATAAAGGTCAGATCTTTTCAAAACTTCACTTGTGTGATTAGACAACCCTCATGAAGTGTAATCAGTCATTTTTCCCAACAGATGTCAAAGAAAAGCTCTCTCACACAAACACACACACACACAAAAAGGAAGGATGGAGTGAAAAAGTACGGTGCTTAAAGACACACAAAGCCTGCAATGGCATGACTATTATCTCCAGGCCGTGCCGAGTTCAACGAGATGCCCCGCTTGACCGTAGCTCGCTCGGTCTGAGCGCAGCGACCGTTACAAGAAAATGGACCCAAATGACCTTTTGACCTCATGTCAATTTTATTTGCTTTTGGGAGACAGAGAGAGAACCGTTAAGGTTAGAAGCACAATTTCACCTCAGGAATGTTCTTAAGGTCCTCCCGATCTGTGCAAGCCTAACCTTGACCTTGTGGCATTAACCCTTAACAGTTAAAAGCTGGTGTTTACATCAAACAATTTACAATGACATGTCGCCCCATAGGAATACATTGACTGCACCTCTCAATTCAACCTGAAGCCTATGTGGGTTATGAATGTCTTATGAACCTGTCTTTGATGTCAGTCCATCAAGCCACCATGAGGTCTACCTGTGTCGATTCTAAGCTTCCTGGAGCAACCGGAAGTGGTTAAATCACCCTAAAAGTGTTTGCCATAGCCAACCTGCAGTTTGAGAGAAATAGTGCATTCAGCCCTATGTAAATCAGTCAATTTTTAACATACAGACTTAAAACTCAGGATTCTGTAACAGCCTACTCCAGTGATGATATGTGTTTATTTATAGCTTCCTGTGACAACCGGAAGTGCCATAACTGGTGTCAAATGGGCTGTTTCGAAGGGTTAAAAATGTCAAATCTTTCCAAAACTTCATATATGTGAATAGACAACCCTCATGAACTGTAAATCAGTCCTTCATCCCATCAGATTTCAAAAATAAAAAATACACACCGACACAGAAATGATGGAGGGACACACTGAGGGGCTAAGAGGCAGACAGTGCCTGCAGTAGTTACTTTTGTTCCAACTTTTAAAGAACCGTCAGACCTAGAGTTCTGAAAATTTACAAACCTGTTCTAGACCTCAGGTCGATTGTGCACGGTGAATTATATGGCTCTAGAAGGTTCTCGGATCGATAAAAAGCATCGTGTATTTGCCATGTTTTCAATTCATTTTGACCTCAACGAAACGGACGACATTTAGAAAAGTCCCAGAGTCTCAAGACTAGGTGCGTTGAAACCGGCTCGGCCCATAGAGACAGACCCCAACGAGCCTGTTTGATTGCTCATTCAAGGACCCCGTAGCAAGGCAATGAAAAAAGTGGCATTTCAGCACCAATTAGGGTTTTGCTCGGGCACCGAATGACCTATCGAGCCGAAACTTGGGATTCGAGGTCGCTTCACATAGGGCTAAACATAATGTGTGAACTGGACCCGCAGCTAGAACATAACTACGTATTATTTGTTTTATTATGGTTTAAATAGAAGGCGCTGTGAATTTTGGGCCTGCTCTGAAATATGTTATAGTTGGCTTCTAAAGGAGTTGGAAAAAGTGAGTTTGGAGTCAGATGGTATCAGTTTGGTGTCTGAAAATATCTATTTGACTGATGGACACTGACTTGCTCGTTGACTTTTGTACATTTGCAATATGTTTCAACGGGGAGGTACCATGAGGAAAAAGCGACATGATGAAATTTCACGAAACGAGCGATGGAGAGGAACCACTATCACTGCCCGGCCATCCTGAGGTCATCAGACCGTTGACTTTTGCATTTCTAAAGTATTTAAGAGAATGTACGTTACATTTGCAATATGATTCAACATCACATCATATTGCAAATGCACGTTACATTTGCAATATGATGTGATGTTGAATCATATTGCAAATGTAACGTGCATTCTTTAAATACTTTAGAAATACAAAAGTCAACGTCCTGATGACCTCAGGATGGCCGGGCAGTGATAGTGGTTCCTCTCCAACGCTCGTTGCGTGAAATTTCATCATGTCGCTTTTTCCTCATGGTACCTCCCCGTTGAAACATATTGCAAATGTACAAAAGTCGACTAGCAAGTCAACTAGCAAGTGTCAACAAAAGTCAACTAGCAAGTGTCCATCAGTCAATTGGATATTTTCAGACACCAAACTGATACCATCTGACTCCAAACTCACTTTTTACAACTCCTTTAGAAGCCAACTATCACATATTTCAGAGCAGGCCCAAAATTCACAGCGCCTTCCATGAATGCACCAAAATAGCATTCTGAAATCACCACTAAAATGACATTGCCATATTCTCCAGGCCGTGCCGAGTTCAACGGGATGCCCCGCTTGACCGTAGCTCGCTCGGTCTGAGCGCAGCGACCGTTACAAGAGAACGGACACGAATGACCTTTTGACCTCAATGTCAATTTCATTTGCTTTTGGGAGACAGAGAGAGAACCGTTAAGGTTAGAAGCACAATTTCACCTCAGGAACAATCCTAAGGTCCTCCCGATCTGTGCAAGCCTAACCTTGACCTTGTGGCATTAACCCTTCACAGTTAAAAGAAGGCGTTTACATCAAACATTTTACAATGACATTTCGCCCCATAGGAATACATTGACTGCTCCTCTAAATTCAACCTGAAGCCTATGTGGGTTATGAATGTCTTATGAACCTGTCTTTGATAACAATCCATCAGGCTACTATGAGGTCTACCTGTGTTGATTTTAAGCTACCTGGAGCAACCGGAAGTGGTTAAAATCACCCTAAAAAGTGTCCAGATATACATGACTTGCAATTTTGAAAATCACTGCATTCAACCCTATGTAGATCAGTCAATTCTTAACGTATAGACTTAAAACTCAGGATTCTGTAACAGCATACCCCAGTCAAGATATGTGTTTACCTATAGCTTCCTGTGCCAACCGGAAGTGCCTTAAAATGTTGTCATGGTGCTGTTTCGAAGGGTTAAAAAGGTCAGAACTTTTCAAAACTTCATTTGTGTGATTAGACAAGCCTCATGAACTGTAAATCAGTCATTTCTCTAAGCAGATGTCAAAGGAAAGCTCTCTCTCACACAAAAACACACACACAAAGCAATGATGGAGTGAAAAAGTACGGTGCTTAAAGACACACAAAGCCGGCAATGGCATTCCCATTATCCCTAGGCCGTGCCGAGTTCAACGAGATGCCCCGCTTGACCGTAGCTCACTCGGTCTGAGCGCAGCGACCGTTACAAGAGAACGGACACGAATGACCTTTTGACCTCAATGTCAATTTTATTTGCTTTTGGGAGACAGAGAGAGAACCGTTAAGGTTAGAAGCACAATTTCACCTCAGGAACAATCCTAAGGTCCTCCCGATCTGTGCAAGCCTAACCTTGACCTTGTGGCATTAACCCTTCACAGTTAAAAGAAGGCGTTTACATCAAACATTTTACAATGACATTTCGCCCCATAGGAATACATTGACTGCTCCTCTAAATTCAACCTGAAGCCTATGTGGGTTATGAATGTCTTATGAACCTGTCTTTGATGACAGTCCATTAGGCCACCATGAGGTCTACCTGTGTCGATTCTAAGCTTCCTGGGGCAACCGGAAGTGGTTAAAATCACCCTAAAAGTGTTTGCAATAAGCACCCTGCAATTTGAGAGAAATAGTGCATTCAGCCCTATGTAAATCAGTCAATTTTTAACATATAGACTTAAAACTCAGGATTCTGTAACAGCATACTCCAGTGAGTATATGTCTTTACTTTCAGCTTCCTGTGCCAACCGGAAGTGCCATAATTGGTGTCAAATGGGCTGTTTTGAAGGGTTAAAAATGTCAAATCTTTCCAAAACTTCATAATTGTGATTAGGCAACCCTCCTGAACTGTAAATCAGTCATTAGTCCCATCAGATTTCAAAGAAAAATTTACACACCCAAACAGAAATGATGGAGGGACACACTGAGGGGCTAAGAGGCAGACAGTGCCTGTAGTAGTTACTTTTGTTCCAACTTTTAAAGAACCGTCAGACTTAGAGTTCTGAAAATTTACAAACCTGTTCTAGACCTCAGGTCGATTGTGCACGGTGAGTTATGTGGCTCTAGAAGGTTCTCAGACCGATAAACAGCCTCGTGTATTTGCTATGTTTTCAATTCATTTTCAGCTCAACGAAACGGACGACATTTAGAAAAGTCCCAGAGTCTCAAGACTAGGTGCATTGAAACCGGCTCGGCCCATAGAGATGGACCTCAACGATTCTGTCCGATTGCTCATTCAAGCACCCCGTAGCAAGGCATGGAAAAAAGTGGATTTTCAGCACCAATTAGGGTTTTGCTCGGGCACCGAATGACCTATCGAGCCGAAACTTGGGATTCCAGGTCGCCTCACATAGGGCTAAACATAATGTGAATATTGGACCCGCAGCTAGAACATAACTACGTATTATTTGTTTTATTATGGTTTAAATGGAAGGCGCTGTGAATTTTGGGCCTGCTCTGAAATATGTGATAGTTGGCTTCTAAAGGAGTTGGTAAAAGTGAGTTTGGTGTCAGATGGTATCAGTTTGGTGTCTGAATATATCTAATTGACTGATGGACACCGACTTGCTACTTGACTTTTGTACATTTGCAATATGTTTCAACGGGGGGGTACCATCACAAAAAGCGACATGATGAAATTTAACACAACGAGCGATGGAGAGGAACCACTATCACTGCCCGGCCATCCTGAGGTCATCAGACCGTTGACTTTTGCATTTCTAAAGTATTTAAGAGAATGTACGTTACATTTGCAATATGATTCAACATCACATCATATTGCAAATGCACGTTAGATTTGCAATATGATTCAACACATCATATTGCAAATGTAACAGTGTGTGTTATGTTTGCAATATGATTCAACACATCATATTGCAAACGTAACAGTGTGTGTTATGTTTGCAATATGATTCAACACATCATATTGCAAATGTAACAGTGTGTGTTATGTTTGCAATATGATCCAACACATCATATTGCAAACGTAACAGTGTGTGTTATGTTTGCAATATGATTCAACACATCATATTGCAAATATAACAGTGTGTGTTTGCAATATGATTCAACAGTGTGTTATGTTTGCAATATGATGTGGTGTTTTTCACTGTTGAATCATATGCAAATGTAACGTGCATTCTTTAAATAAACCCTATGTGGGTTATGAATGTCTTATGAACCTGTCTTCAATGACAATCCATCAAGCCACTATGAGGTCTACCTGTGTTGATTCTAAGCTTCCTGGAGCAACCGGAAGTGATAAAATCACCCTAAAAGTGTTTTGCCATACCCAACCAGCAGTTTGTGATATATAGTGCATTCAACCCTGTGTAAATCAGTCAGTTCTTAACGTATAGACTTAAAACTCAGGATTCTGTAAAAGCATACCCCGATCAGGATAGGTATTTACTTATAGCTTCCTGTGCCAACCGGAAGTGCCTTAAAATGGGGTCATAGGTGCTGTTTCAAAGGGTTAAAAAAGTCAGATCTTTCCAAAACTTTAAGTGTGTGATTAGGCAACCCTCATGAAGTGTAAATCAGTCATTTCTCTAAACAGATGTCAAAGAAAAGCTCACACACACACACACAAGTCCAAACTGTTCGTGCACCTGGTATTTTTTTGGGGTTACCAGGTGCCATGTTTCAAGATGGTTGAAATTGCGTTTAGGGGCATCCAGACCTCCATACCCGCTCTGGGAGCACTATTCTACGGCCAAAAATCAATGGGTGCTGGCCTGAGTGATTTATGGAGGTTTGGGGGGTGATACGTTTTTTCTAATTTATTCACATTTTTGACTTCGTATTAAATCAGATTGCAAATGCACAAAACATATTCCTTAAGTACAAGTAAACATTTATAAAAAATTATGATAGTAAAATGTGACTAAAGTATTTTCATACAGTTCTTATATATGTGTAATTGACGTAAAAATCGAAAGAATTTCAAAAAACGGTCCAGAAAGCACTTTTTTAAATGGAATATACGTTTTTTCCACATTTTTAACATTTTTGACTTGTAACTTTTGACTTTTGACTTTTGACTTCCTATGAAATCACATTCCAAATGCATAAAACATATTCCTTAAGTACAAGTAAACATTTATAAAAAATGATGACAGTAAAATGTGACTAAAGTATTTTCATACAGTTCTTATACATGTGTAATTGACATAAAAATCGAAAGAATTTCAAAAAACGGTCCAGAAAGCACTTTTTTAAAGGGGGTGATACATTTTTTCCAAATATTTGACATTTTTGACTTTTGACTTCCTATGAAATCACATTCCAAATGCACAAAACATATTCCTTAAGTCCAAATAAAAATGTCCAAAAAATTATGTTAATAAAATTTGACAAAAGTATTTTCATACAGTTCTTACACATGTGTAATTGACATAAAAATCGAAAGAATTTCGAAAAAACGGTCCAGAAAGCACTTTTTTAAAGGGGGTGATACGTTTTTTCCAAATTTTTGACATTTTTGACTTTTGACTTTTGACTTCCTAAGAAATCACATTCCAAATGCACAAAACATATTCCTTAAGTCCAAATAAAAATGTAAAAAAAATTATGTTAATAAAATTTGACAAAAGTATTTTCATACAGTTCTTACACATGTGTAATTGACATAAAAATCGAAAGAATTTCGAAAAACGGTCCAGAAAGCACTTTTTTAAGGGGGTGATAAGTTTTTGCCAAAACTTTCAATATTTCAAAATTTCAAAATATGACTCTTGGGTCTTGACTTGCGTTACAGTAAGCCGATGGAACACACTCGCCCACTATAGGATTTTTGGGGTGTTACACAGCTCATTTACAATATGGCATTTGTCATCAACTTTGGACGAAACAGCGCCGGATGTAATATGAAATCCCACACAATCCCATCGTGTATATGGTCCGCTCGGTGCCAATAAGTTGCCATGTTATTTTGTACAATTGAGGGGGGACTTCCCTTACAACTCGCAATGATTGCATCATCATCCCTTTCATTTGAGGAAGTGGACTAATAATATTTTATGAATGAAATGTTTTTAAAATAGTAATATTAAAATACCTATCACATTATACATTAAGTAATAACAGGATGCGTTTGAAAGTTAACACACAGTAAAACATTCAAAAAATACTTTCTAAAATTATTTTATTGATAGGGGGGGGAAAATATGTTTGTGCGTAGATAAGCACATTAAAGACGTCATTCACGTAATAAAAGAAACACGCCACTTCTAATAGCCTGTTTCACAGCATAGCCTGCTGATGTATTTATTTTGCCTTTATTTAATAGGTGGGGAAAAATATGTTTGTGCATTGATAGGCACATCAAAGTCAACAAGAGCAGCTACTTCCTATGGGCCAAACATCTGTAAGAAAGAGCAGCTACTTCCTGTGGGCCAAACATCGGTAAGAAAGAGCAGCTACTTCCAATGGGCCAAACATCGGTAAGAAAGAGCAGCTACTTCCTGTGGGCCAAACATCGGTAAGAAAGAGCAGCTACTTCCTGTGGGCCAAACATCGGTAAGAAAGAGCAGCTACTTCCTATGGACCAAACATCTGTAAGAAAGAGCAGCTACTTCCTGTGGGCCAAACATCGGTAAGAAAGAGCAGCTACTTCCTATGGGCCAAACATCGGTAAGACAGGAAGTTCTGTCCCAGTTCTACTTATGTTTATTTCCCAAAGTCAGGATTTAGCCACAAAAGTGAAAACCCTGGATACCTCCCAAATAGTCCTATCCATATCGACGGGACCGCAGTGGAGAAGATGGAAAGCTTCAAGTTCCTTGGCGTACATATCTCCGACAAACTAAAATGGTCCACCCACACCGACAGTGTGGTGGAGAAGGCGCAACAGCGCCTCTTCAACCTCAGGAGGCTGAAGTATTTTTTGCTTGGCACCTAAAACCCTGACAAACTTTTATAGATGCACAATTGAGAGCATCCTGTTGGGCTGTATCAACGCCTGGTACGGCAACTGCACCGCCCACAACCGCAGGGCTCTCCAAAGGGTGGTGCGGTCTGCCTAACACATCACCGGTGGAAAACTACCTGCCCTCCAGGACACCTACAGCACCCGATATCACAGGAAGGCCAACAAGATCATCAAGGACAACAACCCCCCGAGCCACTGCCTGTTCACCCCACTATCATCCAGAAGGCGAGGTCAGTACAGGTTCTTCAAAGCTGGGACCGAGAGACTGAAAAACAGCTTCTATCTCAAGGCCATCAGACTGTAAAATTATGTTAAATAGCCATCACTAGCACATTAGAGCTGCCCTATATACATAGACTTGGAATGACTGGCCACTTTAATAATGGAACACTAGTCACTTTAATAATGTTTACATATTTTGCTTTACTCATCTCATATGTATATATTGTATTCTATCCTATTCTACTGTGTCTTAGTCTATGCGGCTCTGACATTGCTCGCCCAATATTTATATATTCTTAATTCCATTCCTTTAGATTTGTGTGTATTGTTAGATATTACTGTCAGAGCTAGAAACATAAGCATTTCTCTACACCCACAATAACATCTGATAAACACGTGTCTAAATTGGATTTCATTTGATGTAATTATAATGAAAGAGAGTGAGGACTGTGGAGGATAGAACACATGTTAGGAAAGTCAGGCTGGACTTGGAATAGAATAGACTGTTACTCTATTGTTGATCCCTTGAAGACAACTTATTTGAGGTTCTCTGTATGGAATCAAGGGGACCAGACTAGTGTACTGCTCTGTAATGTTTTAATCATAGCAGCTTGACAGTGTGGACTGCAGAGGGCAGGTTAGGTCAAGTAAGGCTGGAGGGTTGGTTTCTGGGTTACTTTCCCTGAATGGGATTCTATGAAGGGGATTATGGGGACCAGTCCAGGGGGACCTAGGGGTGGGAAACTAAAGGATTGATTCAAAACGCTGGACCTGGACTCCATCAGAACTGCACAGCCTGGACTCCATCAGAACAGCACAGCTGCCCAAAAATAAAGTGAGTTATAACGGAGAGACAGGATGGTTGTCGTTTAGAGGATAACACATCTGCTTGCCTGTCTGTCTGTCTGCCTGACCGTTTGCCTGTCTGCCTGCCCGTTTGCCTGTCTGCCTTTCTGTCTGCTGCTACTCACTTGCCTGGAGAATATGAATTAGATGTATTATGTCACAGCTAACTCACCGTTATTTTCCCACTATACCATGCTATGCGATGGTAACATGGTATGACAGTGGTATACAGTGAATTGTTCAGGTAATCAATACGGGGAATATGTTAAAGTTAATTTAATCAACATCCTCACGGCGCTAAGTATTCTGGAGTATAGGCCTAATAGGTCAGTGGTATTGGCTAGTTGGGCAACTGAATTGTAATGGGTCATTGGTATTGACTAGTCTTTGGGCTAGTCTGGATTGTAATGGGTGAGTGATATTGGCTAGCCTTTGAGCTAGTCCCTCTTGTCAGACGCATAGCCTTTGAGCTAGTCTCTCTTGTCAGACTCATAGAGAGACTGACCCCATTTAGAGAAGGTAGTATATTTATAGAGAGACTGACCCCATTTAGAGAAGCTAGTATATTTAGAGAGAGACTGACCCCATTTAGAGAAGCTAGTATATTTAGAGAGAGACTGACCCCATTTAGAGAAGCTAGTATATTTAGAGAGAGACTGACCCCATTTAGAAAAGCTGGTATATTTAGAGAGAGACTGACCCCATTTAGAGAAGCTAGTATATTTAGAGAGAGACTGACCCCATTTAGAGAAGCTAGTATATTTAGAGAGAGACTGACCCCATTTAGAGAAGCTGGTATAGTTAGAGAGAGACTGACCCCATTTAGAGAAGCTGGTAGAGTTAGAGAGAGACTGACCCCATTTAGAAAAGCTGGTATGGTTAGAGATACTGATCCCATTTAGAGACGCTGGTAGAGATAGAGAGAGACTGACCCCATTTAGAGAGTCTGGTATAGTTAGAGATACTGATCCCATTTAGAGACGCTGGTAGAGTTAGAGAGAGACTGACCCCATTTAGAGAAGCTAGTATATTAAGAGAGAGACTGACCCCATTTAGAGAAGCTAGTATATTTAGAGAGAGACTGACCCCATTTAGAAAAGCTGGTATAGTTAGAGAGAGACTGACCCCATTTAGAGAAGCTAGTATATTTAGAGAGAGACTGATTCCATTTAGAGAAGCTAGTATATTTAGAGAGAGACTGACCCCATATAGAAAAGCTGGTATAGTTAGAGAGAGACTGACCCCGTTTAGAGAAGCTGGTATGGTTAGAGAGAGACTGACCCCATTTAGAGAAGCTGGTATGGTTAGAGAGAGGCTGACCCCATTCAGAGCAGCTGGTAGAGTTAGAGAGAGACTGACCCCGTTTAGAGAAGATGGTATAGTTAGAGAGAGACTGACCCCATTTAGAGAGGCTTTGAGAGTTAGAGAGAGACTGACCCCATTCAGAGAGGCATTTTGGGGTAGAGAGAGACTGACCCCATTCAGAGAGGCATTTTGGGGTAGAGAGAGACTGACCCCATTCAGAGAGGCTTTTAGAGTTAGAGAGAGACTGACCCCATTCAGAGAGGCTTTTAGAGTTAGAGAGAGACTGACCCCATTTAGAGATGATGGTAGAGTTAGAGAGAGACTGACCCCATTTAGAGAGGCTTTTAGAGTTAGAGAGAGACTGACCCCATTCAGAGAGGCTTTTAGAGTTAGAGAGAGACTGACCCCATTTAGAGAAACTGGTATATTTAGAGAGAGCCTGACCCCATTTAGGGAGGCTGGTATATTTAGAGAGAGACTGACCCCATTTAGGGAGGCTAGTATGGCTAGAGAGAGGCTGACCCCATTTAGAGAAGCTGGTAGAGTTAGAGAGAGACTGACCCCATTTCGAGAAGATGGTAGAGTTAGAGACTGACCCCATTTAGAGAAGATGGTATATTTAGAGAGATACTGACCCCATTTAGAGAAGATGGTATATTTAGAGAGAGACTGACCCCATTTAGGGAGGCTAGTATGGCTAGAGAGAGACTGACCCCATTTAGAGAAGATGGTATATTTAGAGAGAGACTGACCCCATTTAGGGAGGCTAGTATGGCTAGAGAGAGACTGACCCCATTTAGAGAAGATGGTATATTTAGAGAGAGACTGACCCCATTTAGAGAAGATAGTATATTTAGAGAGAGACTGACCCCATTTAGAGAAGATGGTAGAGTTAGAGAGAGACTGACCCCATTTAGAGAAGATGGTAGAGTTAGAGACTGACCCCATTTAGAGATGATGGTAGAGTTAGAGAGAGACTGACCCCATTTAGAGAAGCTGGTATGGTTAGAGAGAGACTGACCCCATTTAGAGAAGATGGTAGAGTTAGAGAGAGGCTGACCCATTTAGAGAAGCTGGTATGGTTAGAGAGACTGACCCCATTTAGAGAAGATGGTAGAGTTAGAGACTGACCCCATTTAGAGATGATGGTAGAGTTAGAGAGAGACTGACCCCATTTAGAGAAGATGGTAGAGTTAGAGACTGACCCCATTTAGAGAAGCTGGTAGAGTTAGAGAGAGACTGACCCCATTTAGAGAAGCTGGTATGGTTAGAGAGAGACTGACCCCATTTAGAGAAGATGGTAGAGTTAGAGAGAGGCTGACCCATTTAGAGAAGCTGGTATGGTTAGAGAGACTGACCCCATTTAGAGAAGATTGTAGAGTTAGAGACTGACCCCATTTAGAGATGATGGTAGAGTTAGAGAGAGACTGACCCCATTTAGAGAAGATGGTAGAGTTAGAGAGAGACTGACCCCATTTAGAGAAGATGGTAGAGTTAGAGAGAGACTGACCCCATTTAGAGAGAGCCTGACCCAATTTAGGGAGGCTGGTATGGTTAGAGAGAGACTGACCCCATTTAGAGAAGTTGGTAGAGTTAGAGAGAGACTGACCCCATTTAGAGAAGATGGTATATTTAGAGAGAGACTGACACCATTTAGAGAAGCTGGTATAGTTAGAGAGAAACTGGCCCCATTTAGAGAAGCTGGTATATTTAGAGAGAGACTGACCCCATTTAGGGAGGCTGGTATGGCTAGAGAAAGACTGACCCCATTTAGAGAAGCTGGTAGAGTTAGAGAGAGACTGACCCCATTTAGAGAAGCTAGTATATTTAGAGAGAGACTGACCCCATTTAGAAAAGCTGGTATAGTTAGAGAGAGACTGACCCCATTTAGAGAAGCTAGTATATTTAGAGAGAGACTGATTCCATTTAGAGAAGCTAGTATATTTAGAGAGAGACTGACCCCATATAGAAAAGCTGGTATAGTTAGAGAGACTGACCCCGTTTAGAGAAGCTGGTATGGTTAGAGAGAGACTGACCCCATTTAGAGAAGCTGGTATGGTTAGAGAGAGGCTGACCCCATTCAGAGAAGCTGGTAGAGTTAGAGAGAGACTGACCCCATTTAGAGAAGATGGTATAGTTAGAGAGAGACTGACCCCGTTTAGAGAAGATGGTATAGTTAGAGAGAGACTGACCCCATTTAGAGAGGATTTGAGAGTTAGAGAGAGACTGATCCCATTTAGAGAAGATTGTATAGTTAGAGAGATGAATACCCCATTTAGAGAAGCTTTTAGAGTTAGAGAGAGACTGACCCCATTCAGAGAGGCTTTTAGAGTTAGAGAGAGACTGACCCCATTCAGAGAGGCTTTTAGAGTTAGAGAGAGACTGATCCCATTTAGAGAAGATGGCAGAGTTAGAGAGAGACTGACCCCATTTAGAGAGGCTTTTAGAGTTAGAGAGAGACTGACCACATTCAGAGAGGCTTTTAGAGTTAGAGAGAGACTGACCCCATTTAGAGATGATGGTAGAGTTAGAGAGAGACTGACTCCATTCAGAGAGGCTTTTAGAGTTAGAGAGAGACTGATCCCATTTAGAGAAGATGGCAGAGTTAGAGAGAGACTGACCCCATTTAGAGATGATGGTAGAGTTAGAGAGAGACTGACCCCATTCAGAGAGGCTTTTAGAGTTAGAGAGAGACTGACCCCATTCAGAGAGGCTTTTAGAGTTAGAGAGAGATTGATCCCATTTAGAGAAACTGGTATATTTAGAGAGAGCCTGACCCCATTTAGGGAGGCTGGTATATTTAGAGAGAGACTGACCCCATTTAGGGAGGCTAGTATGGCTAGAGAGAGACTGACCCCATTTAGAGAAGATGGTATATTTAGAGAGAGACTGACCCCATTTAGGGAGGCTAGTATGGCTAGAGAGAGACTGACCCCATTTAGAGAAGATGGTATATTTAGAGAGAGACTGACCCCATTTAGGGAGGCTAGTATGGCTAGAGAGAGACTGACCCCATTTAGAGAAGATAGTATATTTAGAGAGAGACCGACCCCATTTAGAGAAGATGGTATATTTAGAGAGAGACTGGCCCCATTTAGAGAAGATGGTATATTTAGAGAGAGACTGACCCCATTTAAAGAAGATGGTAGAGTTAGAGAGAGACTGACCCCATTTAGAGAAGATGGTATATTTAGAGAGATACTGACCCCATTTAGGGAGGCTAGTATGGCTAGAGAGAGACTGACCCCATTTAGAGAAGCTGGTAGAGTTAGAGAGAGACTGACCCCATTTAGAGAAGATGGTATATTTAGAGAGAGACTGACCCCATTTAAAGAAGATGGTAGAGTTAGAGAGAGACTGACCCCATTTAGAGAAGATGGTATATTTAGAGATACTGACCCCATTTAGGGAGGCTAGTATGGCTAGAGAGAGACTGACCCCATTTAGAGAAGCTGGTAGAGTTAGAGAGAGACTGACCCCATTTAGAGAAGATGGTATATTTAGAGAGAGACTGACCCCATTTAGGGAGGCTAGTATGGCTAGAGAGAGACTGACCCCATTTAGAGAAGATGGTAGAGTTAGAGAGAGACTGGCCCCATTTAGAGAGGCTTTTAGAGTTAGAGAGAGACTGATCCCATTTAGAGAAGATGGTATAGTTAGAGACTGACCCCATTTAGAGAGGCTTTGAGAGTTAGAGACTGACCCCATTTAGAGAAGATGGTAGAGTTAGAGAGAGACTGGCCCCATTTAGAGAGTCTGGTATAGTTAGAGAGAGACTGACCCCATTTAGAGAAGATGGTAGAGTTAGAGGCTGACCCCATTTAGAGAAGATGGTTGAGATGGAGAGACTGACCCCATTTAGAGATGATGGTAGAGTTAGAGAGAGACTGACCCCATTTAGAGAGTCTGGTATAGTTAGAGAGAGACTGACCCCATTTAGACAGTCTGGTATAGTTAAAGAGAGACTGACCCCATTTAGATGGTATAGTTAGAGACTGATCCCATTTAGAGAGTCTGATATAGTTAGAGAGAGACTGACCCCATTTAGACAGTCTGGTATAGTTAGAGAGAGACTGACCCCATTTAGATGGTATAGTTAGAGACTGACCCCATTTAGAGAAACTGGTATGGTTAGAGAGAGACTGACCCCATTTAGAGAAGATGGTAGAGTTAGAGACTGACCCCATTTAGAGATGATGGTAGAGTTAGAGACTGACCCCATTTAGAGAAGATGGTAGAGTTAGAGAGAGACTGACCCCATTTAGAGAAGATGGTAGATTTAGAGAGAGACTGACCCCATTTAGAGAAGATGGTAGAGTTAGAGAGAGACTGACCCCATTTAGAGAAGATGGTAGAGAGAGAGAGACTGACCCCATTTAGAGATGATGGTAGATTTAGAGAGAGACTGACCCCATTTAGAGATGATGGTAGATTTAGAGAGAGACTGACCCCATTTAGAGAAGATGGTATATTTAGAGAGAGACTGACCCCATTTAGGGAGGCTAGTATGGCTAGAGAGAGACTGACCCCATTTAGAGAAGCTGGTAGAGTTAGAGAGAGACTGACCCCATTTAGAGAAGATGGTATATTTAGAGAGAGACTGACCCCATTTAGAGAAGATGGTATATTTAGAGAGAGACTGACCCCATTTAAAGAAGATGGTAGAGTTAGAGAGAGACTGACCCCATTTAGAGAAGATGGTATATTTAGAGAGAGACTGACCCCATTTAGGGAGGCTAGTATGGCTAGAGAGAGGCTGACCCCATTTAGAGAAGCTGGTAGAGTTAGAGAGAGACTGATCCCATTTAGAGAAGATGGTAGAGTTAGAGACTGATCCCATTTAGAGAAGATGGTATAGTTAGAGACTGATCCCATTTAGAGAGTCTGATATAGTTAGAGAGAGACTGACCCCATTTAGACAGTCTGGTATAGTTAGAGAGAGACTGACCCCATTTAGACAGTCTGGTATAGTTAGAGAGAGACTGACCCCATTTAGAGAAGATGGTAGAGTTAGAGAGAGACTGACCCCATTTAGAGAAGATGGTAGAGTTAGAGACTGACCCCATTTAGAGATGATGGTAGAGTTAGAGAGAGACTGACCCCATTTAGAGAAGATGGTAGAGTTAGAGACTGACCCCATTTAGAGAAGCTGGTAGAGTTAGAGAGAGACTGACCCCATTTAGAGAAGCTGGTATGGTTAGAGAGAGACTGACCCCATTTAGAGAAGATGGTAGAGTTAGAGAGAGGCTGACCCATTTAGAGAAGCTGGTATGGTTAGAGAGACTGACCCCATTTAGAGAAGATGGTAGAGTTAGAGACTGACCCCATTTAGAGATGATGGTAGAGTTAGAGACTGACCCCATTTAGAGAAGCTGGTAGAGTTAGAGAGAGACTGACCCCATTTAGAGAAGCTGGTATGGTTAGAGAGAGACTGACCCCATTTAGAGAAGATGGTAGAGTTAGAGGCTGACCCCATTTAGAGATGATGGTAGAGTTAGAGAGAGACTGACCCCATTTAGAGAAGATGGTAGAGTTAGAGAGAGACTGACCCCATTTAGAGAAGATGGTAGAGTTAGAGAGAGACTGACCCCATTTAGAGAGAGCCTGACCCAATTTAGGGAGGCTGGTATGGTTAGAGAGAGACTGACCCCATTTAGAGAAGATGGTATATTTAGAGAGAGACTGACACCATTTAGAGAAGCTGGTATAGTTAGAGAGAGACTGACCCCATTTAGAGAAGATGGTATAGTTAGAGAGAGACTGACCCCATTCAGAGAGGCATTTTGGGGTAGAGAGAGACTGACCCCATTCAGAGAGGCATTTTGGGGTAGAGAGAGACTGACCCCATTCAGAGAGGCTTTTAGAGTTAGAGAGAGACTGACCCCATTCAGAGAGGCTTTTAGAGTTAGAGAGAGACTGACCCCATTTAGAGATGATGGTAGAGTTAGAGAGAGACTGACCCCATTTAGAGAGGCTTTTAGAGTTAGAGAGAGACTGACCCCATTCAGAGAGGCTTTTAGAGTTAGAGAGAGACTGACCCCATTTAGAGAAACTGGTATATTTAGAGAGAGACTGACCCCATTTAGGGAGGCTGGTATATTTAGAGAGAGACTGACCCCATTTAGGGAGGCTGGTATGGCTAGAGAGAGGCTGACCCCATTTAGAGAAGCTGGTAGAGTTAGAGAGAGACTGACCCCATTTAGAGAAGATGGTAGAGTTAGAGAGAGACTGACCCCATTTAGAGAAGATGGTATATTTAGAGAGAGACTGACCCCATTTAGAGAAGATGGTATATTTAGAGAGAGACTGACCCCATTTAGGGAGGCTAGTATGGCTAGAGAGAGACTGACCCCATTTAGAGAAGATGGTATATTTAGAGAGAGACTGACCCCATTTAGGGAGGCTAGTATGGCTAGAGAGAGACTGACCCCATTTAGAGAAGATGGTATATTTAGAGAGAGACTGACCCCATTTAGAGAAGATAGTATATTTAGAGAGAGACTGACCCCATTTAGAGAAGATGGTAGAGTTAGAGAGAGACTGACCCCATTTAGAGAAGATGGTAGAGTTAGAGACTGACCCCATTTAGAGATGATGGTAGAGTTAGAGAGAGACTGACCCCATTTAGAGAAGATGGTAGAGTTAGAGACTGACCCCATTTAGAGAAGCTGGTAGAGTTAGAGAGAGACTGACCCCATTTAGAGAAGCTGGTATGGTTAGAGAGAGACTGACCCCATTTAGAGAAGATGGTAGAGTTAGAGAGAGGCTGACCCATTTAGAGAAGCTGGTATGGTTAGAGAGACTGACCCCATTTAGAGAAGATGGTAGAGTTAGAGACTGACCCCATTTAGAGATGATGGTAGAGTTAGAGAGAGACTGACCCCATTTAGAGAAGATGGTAGAGTTAGAGACTGACCCCATTTAGAGAAGCTGGTAGAGTTAGAGAGAGACTGACCCCATTTAGAGAAGCTGGTATGGTTAGAGAGAGACTGACCCCATTTAGAGAAGATGGTAGAGTTAGAGAGAGGCTGACCCATTTAGAGAAGCTGGTATGGTTAGAGAGACTGACCCCATTTAGAGAAGATTGTAGAGTTAGAGACTGACCCCATTTAGAGATGATGGTAGAGTTAGAGAGAGACTGACCCCATTTAGAGAAGATGGTAGAGTTAGAGAGAGACTGACCCCATTTAGAGAAGATGGTAGAGTTAGAGAGAGACTGACCCCATTTAGAGAGGGCCTGACCCAATTTAGGGAGGCTGGTATGGTTAGAGAGAGACTGACCCCATTTAGAGAAGTTGGTAGAGTTAGAGAGAGACTGACCCCATTTAGAGAAGATGGTATATTTAGAGAGAGACTGACACCATTTAGAGAAGCTGGTATAGTTAGAGAGAAACTGGCCCCATTTAGAGAAGCTGGTATATTTAGAGAGAGACTGACCCCATTTAGGGAGGCTGGTATGGCTAGAGAAAGACTGACCCCATTTAGAGAAGCTGGTAGAGTTAGAGAGAGACTGACCCCATTTAGAGAAGCTAGTATATTTAGAGAGAGACTGACCCCATTTAGAAAAGCTGGTATAGTTAGAGAGAGACTGACCCCATTTAGAGAAGCTAGTATATTTAGAGAGAGACTGATTCCATTTAGAGAAGCTAGTATATTTAGAGAGAGACTGACCCCATATAGAAAAGCTGGTATAGTTAGAGAGACTGACCCCGTTTAGAGAAGCTGGTATGGTTAGAGAGAGACTGACCCCATTTAGAGAAGCTGGTATGGTTAGAGAGAGGCTGACCCCATTCAGAGAGGATTTGAGAGTTAGAGAGAGACTGATCCCATTTAGAGAAGATTGTATAGTTAGAGAGATGAATACCCCATTTAGAGAAGCTTTTAGAGTTAGAGAGAGACTGACCCCATTCAGAGAGGCTTTTAGAGTTAGAGAGAGACTGACCCCATTCAGAGAGGCTTTTAGAGTTAGAGAGAGACTGATCCCATTTAGAGAAGATGGCAGAGTTAGAGAGAGACTGACCCCATTTAGAGAGGCTTTTAGAGTTAGAGAGAGACTGACCCCATTCAGAGAGGCTTTTAGAGTTAGAGAGAGACTGACCCCATTTAGAGATGATGGTAGAGTTAGAGAGAGACTGACCCCATTTAGAGAGGCTTTTAGAGTTAGAGAGAGACTGACCACATTCAGAGAGGCTTTTAGAGTTAGAGAGAGACTGACCCCATTCAGAGAGGCTTTTAGAGTTAGAGAGAGACTGATCCCATTTAGAGAAGATGGCAGAGTTAGAGAGAGACTGACCCCATTTAGAGAGGCTTTTAGAGTTAGAGAGAGACTGACCCCATTCAGAGAGGCTTTTAGAGTTAGAGAGAGACTGACCCCATTTAGAGATGATGGTAGAGTTAGAGAGAGACTGACTCCATTCAGAGAGGCTTTTAGAGTTAGAGAGAGACTGACCCCATTTAGAGATGATGGTAGAGTTAGAGAGAGACTGACTCCATTCAGAGAGGCTTTTAGAGTTAGAGAGAGACTGACCCCATTTAGAGATGATGGTAGAGTTAGAGAGAGACTGACCCCATTCAGAGAGGCTTTTAGAGTTAGAGAGAGACTGACCCCATTCAGAGAGGCTTTTAGAGTTAGAGAGAGATTGATCCCATTTAGAGAAACTGGTATATTTAGAGAGAGCCTGACCCCATTTAGGGAGGCTGGTATATTTAGAGAGAGACTGACCCCATTTAGGGAGGCTAGTATGGCTAGAGAGAGACTGACCCCATTTAGAGAAGATGGTATATTTAGAGAGAGACTGACCCCATTTAGGGAGGCTAGTATGGCTAGAGAGAGACTGACCCCATTTAGAGAAGATGGTATATTTAGAGAGAGACTGACCCCATTTAGGGAGGCTAGTATGGCTAGAGAGAGACTGACCCCATTTAGAGAAGATAGTATATTTAGAGAGAGACCGACCCCATTTAGAGAAGATGGTATATTTAGAGAGAGACTGGCCCCATTTAGAGAAGATGGTATATTTAGAGAGAGACTGACCCCATTTAAAGAAGATGGTAGAGTTAGAGAGAGACTGACCCCATTTAGAGAAGATGGTATATTTAGAGAGATACTGACCCCATTTAGGGAGGCTAGTATGGCTAGAGAGAGACTGACCCCATTTAGAGAAGCTGGTAGAGTTAGAGAGAGACTGACCCCATTTAGAGAAGATGGTATATTTAGAGAGAGACTGACCCCATTTAAAGAAGATGGTAGAGTTAGAGAGAGACTGACCCCATTTAGAGAAGATGGTATATTTAGAGATACTGACCCCATTTAGGGAGGCTAGTATGGCTAGAGAGAGACTGACCCCATTTAGAGAAGCTGGTAGAGTTAGAGAGAGACTGACCCCATTTAGAGAAGATGGTATATTTAGAGAGAGACTGACCCCATTTAGGGAGGCTAGTATGGCTAGAGAGAGACTGACCCCATTTAGAGAAGATGGTAGAGTTAGAGAGAGACTGGCCCCATTTAGAGAGGCTTTTAGAGTTAGAGAGAGACTGATCCCATTTAGAGAAGATGGTATAGTTAGAGACTGACCCCATTTAGAGAGGCTTTGAGAGTTAGAGACTGACCCCATTTAGAGAAGATGGTAGAGTTAGAGAGAGACTGGCCCCATTTAGAGAGTCTGGTATAGTTAGAGAGAGACTGACCCCATTTAGAGAAGATGGTAGAGTTAGAGGCTGACCCCATTTAGAGAAGATGGTTGAGATGGAGAGACTGACCCCATTTAGAGATGATGGTAGAGTTAGAGAGAGACTGACCCCATTTAGAGAGTCTGGTATAGTTAGAGAGAGACTGACCCCATTTAGACAGTCTGGTATAGTTAAAGAGAGACTGACCCCATTTAGATGGTATAGTTAGAGACTGATCCCATTTAGAGAGTCTGATATAGTTAGAGAGAGACTGACCCCATTTAGACAGTCTGGTATAGTTAGAGAGAGACTGACCCCATTTAGATGGTATAGTTAGAGACTGACCCCATTTAGAGAAACTGGTATGGTTAGAGAGAGACTGACCCCATTTTAGAGAAGATGGTAGAGTTAGAGACTGACCCCATTTAGAGATGATGGTAGAGTTAGAGAGAGACTGACCCCATTTAGAGAAGATGGTAGATTTAGAGAGAGACTGACCCCATTTAGAGAAGATGGTAGAGTTAGAGAGAGACTGACCCCATTTAGAGAAGATGGTAGAGAGAGAGAGACTGACCCCATTTAGAGATGATGGTAGATTTAGAGAGAGACTGACCCCATTTAGAGATGATGGTAGATTTAGAGAGAGACTGACCCCATTTAGAGAAGATGGTATATTTAGAGAGAGACTGACCCCATTTAGGGAGGCTAGTATGGCTAGAGAGAGACTGACCCCATTTAGAGAAGCTGGTAGAGTTAGAGAGAGACTGACCCCATTTAGAGAAGATGGTATATTTAGAGAGAGACTGACCCCATTTAGAGAAGATGGTATATTTAGAGGAGAGACTGACCCCATTTAAAGAAGATGGTAGAGTTAGAGAGAGACTGACCCCATTTAGAGAAGATGGTATAATTTAAGAGAGACTGACCCCATTTAGGGAGGCTAGTATGGGCTAGAGAGAGGCTGACCCCATTTAGAGAAGCTGGTAGAGTTAGAGAGATACTGATCCCATTTAGAGAAGATGGTAGAGTTAGAGACTGATCCCATTTAGAGAAGATGGGTCTGATATAGTTAGAGAGAGACTGACCCAATTTAGAAGTCTGGTATATTTAGAGAGAGACTGACCCATTTAGAAGTCTGTAATAGTTAAGAGAGACTGACCCTATTTAGAGAAGAATTGTAGAGATGAGGAGATAGACTGCCCCCTTTAAGAAGCATGGTACGTTAGAGCTGACCCATTTAGAGAGATGGAGAGTTAGAGAGAGACTGACCCCATTTAGAGTATTAGAATGTAGAGTTATTAGAGAACTGACCCCATTAGAGAAGCTGGTAAGTTAGAGAAGACTGACCCATTTAGAGAAGCTGGTATGAGTTAGAGAGAGACTGACCCCATTTAGAGCTGGTAAGAGGATGACCGATAGAGTTAGAGAGAGGCTGACCCATTTAAGAAGCTGGTATGGAGGTTAGAGAGACGGACCCCATTCATAGAGAGATTGTAGAGTTAGAGACTGACCCCATTTAGAGAAGGTAGTTAGGATGACCTTTAGAGAGTGAGATGAAGACTTGACCCCATTTAGAAAAGCTGGTATGGGTTAGAGAGAGACTGACCCCATTTAGACCGATTGGTAGAGATTCGAGAGCTGACCCCCTTCTAGAGATGATAGTAGAGGTAGAGAGAGACTGACCCCATTTAGAGAAGAGCGGTAGAGTTAAGAGAGACTGAACCCCATTTAGAGAAGATGGTAGAGTTAGAAGAGACTGACCCCATTTAGAGAGAGCCTGACCCAATTTAGGAGGCTGGTAGGTTAGAGAGAGACTGACCCCATTTAGAGAAGAGGTAGATTAGAGAGAACTGCCCCTTTGAGAAGATGGTTAGAGTTAGAGAGGACTGACCCCATTTAGAGAAGTGGTAAGAGAGAGAGCTGACCCCATTTAGAGGTAGTATTTAGAGAGAGACTGACCCCATTTAGGATGATTGGTAGATGTTAGAGAGAGACTGACCCCATTTAGAGAAGATTGTATATTTAGAGAGAGACTGACCCCATTTAGAGGCTATATAGGTAGAGAGAGACTGACCCCATTTAGAGAGCTGGTAGAGTTAGAGAGAGACTGACCCATTTAGAGAAGATAGTATATTTATAGAGAGACTGACCCATTTAGAGAAGACTGAGTATATTTAGAGAGAGACTGACCCCATTTAAAAGAAGATGGTAGAGTTTAGAGAGAGATGACCCATTTAGAGAAGTTGTATATTTAGAGAGACTGACCCCGATTTAGAGGAGGCTAGTATGGCTAGAGAGAGGCTGACCCCATTTAGAGAAGCTGGTAGAGTAGAGAGAGATGACCCATTTAGAGAAGATGGTATAGTTAGAGAGAGCTGACCCATTTAGAGAAGATGGTAGGTTAGAGAGAGATCCCCATTTAGAGAGTGATATGTTAGAGAGAGACTGACGCCCATTTAGACAGTCTGAGATATATTTAGAGAGAGACTGACCCCATTTAAAGTATGGTATAGTTTTAGAGAGAGACTGACCCCATTTAGAGAAGATGGCTAGAGTTAGAGAGAGACTGACCCCAATTTAGAGAAGATGGTGAGTTAGAGACTGACCCCATTTAGAGAGGATGTAGAGTTAAGAGAGACTGACCCATTTAGAGAATGTGGTAGAGTTAGAGAGAGACTGACCCCTTTAGAGAAGCTAGGTTAGAGTTTAGAGAGAAGACTGACCCCATTTAGAGAAGCTGGTATGAGTTAGAGAGAGACTGACCCCATTTAGAGAAGATGGTAGAGTTAGAGAGAGGACTGACCCATTTAGAGAAGCTGTATGGTTAGAGAGACGGACTCCCCATTTAGAGAAGATGGTAGAGTTAGAGACTGACCCCATTTGAGAGATGGATAGAGTTAGAGAGAGACTGACCCCATTTTAGAGAAGATGGTAGATTTAGAGACTGACCCCATTTAGAGAAGCTGGTAGATTAGAGAGAGACTGACCCCATTTCGAGAAGCTGGTATGGTTAGAGAGAGACTGACCCCATTTAGAAGATGGTAGAGTTAGAGGCTGACCCTTTAGAGATGATGGTAGAGTTAGAGAGAGACTGACCCCATTTAGAGAAGATTGTATAGTTAGAGAGATACTGACCCCATTTAGAGAGAGCCTGACTCCAATTTTAGGGAGGCTGGTATGGTTAGAGAGAGACTGACCCATTTAGAGAAGATGGTATATTTAGAGAGAGACTGACCCATTTGAGAAGCTGTTATAGTTTAGAGAGACCTGCCCCATTTAGAGAAGCTGGTATATTTATAGAGAGACGGACCCCATTTAGGGAGGCTGGTATTGTAGAGAAGACTGACCCATTTAGAGAGCTGGTATAGTTAGAGAGAGACTGACCCCATTTAGAGAGCTGTAAGTTAGAGAGAGACTGACCCCATTTAGAGAAGCTAGTTATTTAGAGAGAGACTGACCCCATTTAGAAAGCTGGTATAGTTAGAGGAGACTGACCCCATTTAGAGAAGCTAGTATATTTAGAGAGAGACTGATCCATTTAGAGAGCTAGTATATTTAGAGAGAGACTGACCCCATATAGAAAGCTGGTATAGTTAGAGAGACTGACCTCCGTTTAGAGAGATGGTATAGTTAAGGAGAGACCTGACCCCATTTGAGAGGATGGTTTGAGAGTGTAGAGAGAGCTGACTCTGCCCATTTAGAGAAGATTGTATAGTTAGAGAGATGATACCCCATTTAGAGAAGCTTTTAGAGTTAGAGAGAGACTGACCCCATTCAGAGAGGCTTTTAGAGTTTAGAGAGAGACTGACCCCATTCAGAGAGGCTTTAGAGTTAGAGAGAGACTGATCCCATTTAGAGAAGATGGCTGAGTTAGAGAGAGACTGACCCCATTTAGAGAGGCTTTTAGAGTTAGAGAGAGACTGACCCATTCAGAGAGGTTTTAGAGTTTAGAGAGAGACTGACCCCCTTTAGAGATGATGGTAAGGTTAGAGAGAGACTGACCCCATTTAGAGAGCTTTTAGAGTTAGGATAGACTGACCCCATGAGAGTCTTTTAGAGTTAGAGAGAGAAGGGGGGGGGGGACCCCATTCAGAGATTAATGGTAGAGTTAGAGAGAGACTGACCCCCATTTAGAGAGATGGGAGATTTTAGAAGAGACTGACCCATTTAGAGAAGATGGTATATTTAGAGAGAGACTGACCCAATTTAGGGAGGCTAGTATGGCTAGAGAGAGAACTGGACCCATTTAGAGGGTAGAGTTGAGAGAGAGACTGACCCCATTTAGAGAAGATGGTATATTTAGAGAGAGACTGACCCCATTTAGAGAAGAATGGATATATTTAGAGAGAGACTGACCCCATTTAAAGAAGATGGTAGAGTTAAGAGAGACTGACCCCATTTAGAGAAGTGGATATTTAGAGAGAGCCTGACCCAATTTAGGGAGGCTAGTATGGCTAGAGAGAGGCTGACCCATTTAGAGAAGTGGTGAGTTTAGAGAGAGACTGACCCATTTAGAGAGGATTGGTAGAGTAGAGACTGGATCCCATTTAGAGAAGATGGTATAGTTTAGAGACTGATCCCATTTAGAGAGTCTAGATAGTAGTTAGAGAGAGACTGACCCCATTTAGAAGTTGGTATAGTTAGAGAGAGACTGACCCCATTTAGAGAAGATGGTAGAGTTAGAGAGAGACTGACCCCATTTAGAGAAGATGGTAGGTTAGAGACTGACCCCATTTAGAGATATGGTAGAGTTAGAGAGAGACTGACCCCATTTAGAGAAGATGTGAGATTTAGAGACTGACCCCCATTTAGAGAGAGCTGGTAGAGTTTAGAGAGAGACTGACCCCATTTAGAGAAGCTGGTATGGTTAGAGAGAGACTGACCCCATTTAGAGAAGATGGTAGAGTTAGGAGAGGCTGACCCCATTTAGAGAAGCTGGTTAGTTAGAGAGACTGACCCCATTTAGAGAAGATGGTATAGTGTAGAGACTGACCCCATTTAGAGATGATGGTAGAGTTAGAGAGACTGACCCCATTTTAGAGAAGATGGTAGAGTTAAGAGACTGCCCCATTAGAGAGCTGGTAGAGTAGAGAGAGACCTGCCCCATTTAAGAAGCTGGTATGAGTTAGAGAGAGACTGACCCATTTAGAGAAGATGGTAAGTTTAGAGAGAGAGCTGACACCATTTAGAGAAGCTGGTAATGGGTTAGAGAGAGACTGACCCCACTTTAGAGAAGATGGTAGAGTTAGAGAGCGGACCCCATTTTAGATGATGGTAAAGTTAGAGAGAGAACTGACCCCATTTAGAGAAGATGGTAGAGTTAAGAGAGACTGACCCCATTTGAGAAGATTGGTAGAGTTAGAGCAGAGACTGACCCCATTTAGAGAGAGCCTGACCCATTTAGGAGCTGGTATGTTAGAGAGAGACTGCCCCATTTAGAGTTGGTATTAGAGAGAGACTGACCCATTTAGAGAAGATGGTATAGTTAGAGAGAGACTGACCCCATTTAGAGAAGCTGGTAGTTATAGAGCAGAGACTGGCCCCTATTTAGAGAAGTCTGTATAGTTTAGAGAGAGACTGACCCCATTTAGAGGTGGATGGTTAGAGAGAGACTGCCCCATTTAGAGAGCTGGTAGAGTTAGAGAGAGACTGACCCCATTTATAGAAGTAGTAGATATTAGAGAGAGACTGATCCCATTTAGAGAAACTAGTATATTTAGAGAGAGACTTACCCAATTTAGGGAGGCTGGTATGGTTAGCGAGAGGCTGACCCATTAGAAGCTAGTATATGAGAGAGACTGACCCATTTAGAGACGTGTATATTTAGAGAGAGACTGACCCATTAGAAGCTGGTATAGTTGAGAGACTGACCCTTTTGAGAATGGTAGAGTTAGAGAGAGACT